>NC_026741.1:2113163-2157512 GCF_000210295.1 Trypanosoma brucei gambiense DAL972
ATATCATTTGGAGACGTGTGAATTGTGCGCGTGTAATTGTGCGTGGGGTTCAAACATTACGCGTATGTTATGTCTAACCGATACGTCATTCATTTATCGTAAGAAAAACTGAATGGAACGCAGGCGGTTTGTTACGTGGGAAAGACATGATATGATGGGGGGGGGGTGGAGAAGAAAAAAAAAAGATATGGTAAAACCCTGGACGTTAGTTTTCGTTTCCGCTAAAGCAAAAAATTCCGTCAAACCAAAAGGATATGAGGTTTGGAAATGAATGGGACGGTTGTGCTCTTTTTTTTTTTTTTTGCAGTAAATAAAATATCTAAGCGGGAATCTCATATAAAAGAATAGATACCAAGCTTCATCACATGTAACGCGTGACTGTTGTTGTTACGTCCCTCTTCCCTCTTCCCCCTTTCTTTTTTTTTTTCTTTGTTAACAATTTTCATTCCTCTTTTACTGATCTGTAACTGAAAGTGTACTGCTTTCATAAATGTAACCAAAAAAAAAAACAACAAAAGAAAATGCCTCAAAGCAAACAAAAAAGAAAAAAAGAGGTTTTGTTGTCAACATTTTTTTTTTGTTTGCTTTGAGGCATTTTCTTTTGGGTGCAATGGAAGAAAACTGCGTGCGATATCATTTATTAGGCGTGGAAAAGAAACTAATTGAACCCCTCCGATTTCATAAAATCAATTGGAGTTAAATACTCGCAATGAAAATCATAATTGTTGCAGGTCAAATGCGCCATCGAAAAAAAAAAAAGAAAAAGGGAAGAATAAAAGGAAGAAAAAAAAATAACTAAATAATGATAATAATATAAACAACGTAGAAAAAGAGGGATAATTTATGCATTCAACCTCCTCTTCGTATCATTTTTCTTGTTTTTGTTAAGGTTGATGATGCAAAGTATATGCCGCACGTTAATCTTTATGGCTATGATTAAAAAAAAAAAAAGACCGCCTTATTATTATTATTATTTTTTTTTTAACGTGATGGAAATATTATTGTCATTTAAAAAAAAAAAACATTTCTGTTGATTGCAAGTTGTTTAGGTTACATTCTTTTTGTTTTCCATTATTTTTTTCCCCATTAATTAAATAAATAAATGTACATATATGTAAATGAATTTCATTGTTGATGTGGCGTTTCATCACTTTATGTTTTTTTTTATATGTTACTATTATTATTATTATTATTGTCGTGATCTCTGCTGCTTTTATTATTTTCTTGTCTCTTTTTTCCTTTTCCTTTCTTTCTTTCTTTGTCTGCTTGGAATAGATATAGCGGGAGGAGGAAAAAGGTAAAAAAAAAAAGAAATAAAATAATCTGACACCTGACATAATTGCATTTTTGTTCAACAAAAAATAAAACAAAAGCAAAGTAACATCAAAAGCGAATAATAACAAACGAGTAAATTAAATAGCGACTGTGTGGAAAGAGAAACAGAGAGGTAGTTGAGAAGAGACTTCACTTTTCTTTTTTTTTTTTTCTTTTTTTTTGGGGAGGGGAGGGGGAGTGAAAGAAAGAAAAATTCAAAAGGAAGGATCCTGAAGAAAAGAAAGAAGAAAAAAAAGAAGGAAAAAAAAATATAAGACGTATACGGGCGGACATTAAGCAATTAAAGGAAAAGGGGTGGGAGGGGGGGGGAGGAAAAACAAAGAAGAAAATAACCAAATAAACCCAAGTAAATATAGATAGAAAAGTATTTCATATACCCAAACGTATGAATAAGATGCACATACTGCCACCACTTCTGGTAGTTACGGCACTGCTTTTTGCTTACAACACCGCTAATGCTGTGACAACTGCAGTTGCGCCACGGGAGGTGTTTTGTGTGCGTGAAGTTGCGCCGCCACACACGCGGGTTACATTTCAGTTTAATGTTATGGACGCCGATGGCCGGGAGATACGGGCGACGTTACATGACCAAAATGGAACAGAACTGACACGTTGGGACAGCGCTTCAACAGGAAATTATGATGTACCCGCAACAGTTGGAGCCACAGTTGCACATGCCTGCTTTGAAAACACGGAATCGGGTGGGACACCAAAACGCATTTCGTTTCACTTCCGTTTTCATGTGGATTATCAATCCGTGGCTGGGCCGGAAGCTTTAGATCCCGTGGAGAGTCTCGTGGAGTCCGTTGCGAAGCGAATGAGAGATGTGGAGGTTAAACAAAAGGATCTTCAGGCAATTCAGCACACACACCTGGAGATTATTGGTGCAGCGGAGTGGTGGCTGATGCTGTGGAGTTTGTTTCAGGTTGCTTCATTGTTATTGGTGAGTGTCTTCCAACTGCTCTTCTTAAAGCGTTTCTTGGAACGTAAATCATTTGTGTAAAATTGCTGCACTTTTCCTAAAGTGATGAGATTAGATGATTAGGTGAACTTCTCTCATGTTGCGTACTCGTCTGGTGAAGCAAGACGGAGAAACCCCTTAACTAGTTTCTTGATAAAGGGTTCTCTCTTTCTTTCTTTCTCTCTCTCTTTCTCTCTCTCTCTGTGTGTGTGTGTGTGTGTGGATTTTGTAGGTTTTGTTCCCTTTCCCTTTCCCATTTCTTTGCTTTCTTTCGTCTTTTTTATTTTATTTTTCCATCTAAACACTCGTTTCAATTACTGGAAGCCACGTTTCCCCCACCACTACTTCAAACCAGCGACATGATGAATATAATGCAAAGAAAGGGAGGGGAGAATGATGACTAACTAAGTTGCGTTCACTTGCAGCAAATATGCGAGAGGAGACGGAAAGGAGGAGGGAAGGTGGGAAATATATATATATACATATATATATATATGTACCGTGGTGGAAAGGGTTGTGCAGTGTATTGAAGCTTTCGCAGGCTTCTGCGACTTTTTGTTGTTGGCACTAATGTCTTAAAGTGTTTGTGAGTGTTGAGTAAACTAATGTGCAGATGCATAAATATCTGTACCTATGTGTATCTCTGTGTTTGTGTTTGTGTTTGTGTTTGCGTCGATGCGTGTGCTATTTCTCCCTTTGATCATATTCCTTATGTTTAGTTTTGTTTAGCACACTGAATGAATAAAACATTAATGTAGCCAACAATAGGAACAACAATATTAAGAAATAATAGTAATAGCAATGACGGTACCAACGGTGATAATGATAATAAATGTGGTGAGATGCCGTAGGAAGCAGTGCGACAGGAGTTTTTTTTTTTTTCGTTCCCCCCCTCTGTTGAGTTCCCATGTCTCGGCTTCAGCAGTAATTGGTATAGCGTGGCGTGTTGAATTGCAATGCCTTTCATCCCCGTTGGGCTTGTTAAAAAAAAAAAAGTAATTATTAAAATAATTAATGACTTCTTTTGTTGAGTCACCACTGTTGTATCGGATACTTGTGTGATGCGAGACCTTCAGGGGAATTTCGTTTTGTGGTGTAGCCGCTACGGGATGGACGTGACACAACTAAATGGTGGTGTTGGTCCATCATGAGGGGATTGTTCAAACAACGTGAAGACGTTGGGACATGTTTGTTATGTCAAGGTTAAAACAAACAAACAAACATGTCCCAACCCAAGGGAAGTATTACCGTTGCTTCTTCTTTAGAGGGGGGGGGGAGGAGGGGAGGAGGGAGGAGTGACGTATCGTGTTTTTCTGTAGGAGAGACTTTCTTGCAGTTTTTTTCTTCTTCCTCGTCGCTGGTGTGCTTAATCAGCGGTGGTATTCGCCCCTCTGCTTTTGTGAGACATATTTTCCATCCTTCCAATTTTTAGATTTATGTGGACTCTAATAATTGTGTGCCCTGTTGGAGGTGTAGTAGCAGGGTCATGTATTTATTGTTGGTCAATGATTTTGCATCCGCTTCATGCTGCAGTGGATGTTTCTTGCGCGGATATTAATTTCCGTTACAACCTTCACTCCTTTTAAGAATCTACAAATTTCCTCACGCTATAGGTGTGTGTGAACCACTCGTGAAAAAGATATAAAAAAAAATAGCAGTGGGATCATTACGATGAAAGTGCGGGGGTACGCCAATGTGGTGACACTTCCTAACGTAACGGGGCGCGTCATAATTGTAGGAGACATTCATGGATGTCGGGCGCAATTAGAGGATTTGCTTCGTGCGGTCTCCTTCAAGCAGGGGAGTGACACATTAGTTGCGGTGGGTGACTTGGTGAACAAAGGACCAGATTCCTTTGGTGTGGTCCGCCTTCTCAAACGCCTTGGGGCTTACAGCGTACTCGGCAATCATGATGCGAAACTGCTCAAACTTGTCAAAAAATTAGGCAAGAAGGAGTGTCTAAAGGGGAGGGACGCAAAATCTTCCTTGGCTCCGCTGGCGCAATCCATACCTACTGATGTGGAGACATATTTGTCGCAGCTTCCGCACATCATCCGCATCCCCGCCCATAATGTGATGGTGGCGCATGCTGGACTTCACCCGCAACGTCCAGTGGATCGCCAATACGAGGATGAAGTCACCACTATGCGTAATCTTATTGAGAAGGAACAAGAGGCCACGGGTGGAGTGACGCTTACGGCCACGGAAGAAACAAATGATGGCGGCAAGCCGTGGGCCTCGATGTGGCGCGGTCCTGAAACGGTGGTGTTTGGCCACGATGCACGGAGAGGTTTGCAGGAACAATACAAACCGTTAGCAATAGGATTGGATAGCCGCTGCGTGTACGGCGGGAGACTCTCCGCCGCGGTATTTCCTGGTGGTTGCATCATTTCGGTCCCGGGTTGGAACGGAGCGTCGGCGGCGGCCTGAAACTTTTCCCAGATGACAGTTTATTTTTTTTTTTTTTTCGGTCGCCGTGTACTATATGTTCTCGTCTAAAGATTTATCAAAGTGTGCCGTTGTGTAGTCGTTTGTCTCGATGTGAATTATGTTTGAGTGGGCCGCATATGTTGACTGCGCAGAGAAGACAACACCACTGAGATGGTGATGATGCCACCTGGCGGTTGTTCCGCTTCATTACGGCGGTGGTGATGATGTTTAACCTTTGTTGCCGTGCTCAGCCTCTTTGCCCATCTGATTCAGTTTGGACTGCACAACTCTCAAAAGTCATATTCCCCTCTCCCTTCAAAATTAATATTCCGTTTTATGATTCTGCATGTGGTGTGGCAACGTGCTTACATGTATCTATCTATCTATATTTGTGTTACACTCTCTTACAGGTTACAGCCCTAACCCTTGGCCGCCTGCAGTACAACTATTTTTACCAAAAGCAGAAAAACGTAAAAATAAAGAATTGGGGTGAAAAACATGGTGGTGGATACGCGTGATATCAGATGTGACATCTTGGTCACCAGGGAGTACGTAAACGATGTTTTTTTTTCCCCCCTTTTTTGAATGGTGTGGTTGGTGACGGCAGCGTCAAAGGGCGTGACCCGTGGGATCTCATGTGGTTTCTGGCTTAAAGGTAACAAAACCGCTTATGTTAAAGTTGCTTCCGGCGCTGCACCTTTGTTTACAGTGAAGACGGGAGTTCACTAATGGTATGAAGAGGAGTATTTCGATGCACCGCATCCAGCGGTAACCACTGCGGCGTCAGAGACATCTATCAGGGATTGGTGTGACGATACTCCAGCAAGTTAAGGAAAGTGCAAATGCATGCTATTGTTAGGGCCTCTAATGCTGTTGTTATTAAATGCTTAGGCACCTTATTGCTTGTCTGTTTTTTCTTGTTGTTTCCTTTCAACCCCTCAGTATTCTCTGCTGCATTTAACTTGCTTTTTCTTTCTCCATTCATTAGCCTGTACTAATAACTTTGGCGCTAGTAGGGTGCCAAAGGGTGTACTGATTCCTGGCATTACTGTTTGTTTTGTTTTATTGTTTGGCTCTGGGACGCATGCATCGAAAAAGCATCGTGTCGAACTATTTTATATCACCTGAGTATTCTGTGGCGGGCTTACGTGTTTTCACCCCAAATGCATCCGCTGAGGAAGTAACATTGAGTGACGCACCGACGCAACTCTCGTTGCAAATAACATCACCGAAGACATCTATACGTCCGTCGGCGGTGTCTTCATTGCGTCTTAAAAGGGGACGAGAAGCCTCATGGCACGGTCGGTACCATAACGGTTCCGCGGGGGAAAACACAATGGGTTTTATGGAGGCAGTGGCGGCTTCCGTTTCCCGCCGCGGTGACGTGGTGGCACATTCTTCTTGTGAATCCCACCAAAACTTCATGCCGCGTGCAGGTAATTTTGTGGAATCTACGACACACAGTGATTCGTCGGACGGGTACCGGTATGCGAAGTTGCCCCGGAAGGAGCTTATTATGATTGCGGAAGGTGAAGATAGCGGGGAAAAGGAAGATTTGGCTAGTTTTCGGAAGGACTTGAGGCGTTTGCAGGAGCGACACGAGCAACTGAACAAGGTTGTGGAAGAGACACGGGAAGAGTTGAGACGGAGCTGGGAGGAAAATGACCGACTCAAGATGCGTGCAGACCAGTCGGTAAAAGAGCTGCGGCTGGAAGTGGCACAGCTGTCTAAACATGTCCAGCTTTTGGAAGGACGGAGTACATCCGTAGAGCGCTCACTCGCTTCTCTAAACGGAATGGAGAGTCTGGTGGAATGCGTTCAGGGTGAGCTTCCTTCTTTGCGCAAGGAAATTGGCCGGAACACTACTTCAATAGCAGTGCTGGAAAGGCTGTTAGAAGATATGAAGCACCAGCCGCGTGTCTCACAAGTCGCAGTGAATTCAGTTTCGGCTTCTGCTAGCGGGCAGGTCACCTCCCTTGGGGCTCCTCCACCTGCGTTGTTGAATGACGAACGCGCAACTAGTCATTCTTCCACGACCCCATTTTCGTTTGGTGGTGCAAAACCTAACGCCAACCTCAGTGGACAACCGACTTCCTCACCTGCTGCTTCCAACTCCGTTGCGGGATCGAGGCCGGAGCCAGCATCGGGTAGCGCACCTTCATTCACTGGTGTAAGTGCAACTGCAGGATCTGTTGCCAAGCCGTCCAATCCCTTTGGAGTTTCTGCAGCATCTGCAACCACGGCTGGTGGGTCAGCGCCGGCTCCGGCATCAAATGGCACACCTTCATTTGGCAGCGCAGTTACAACTACGGCCCCCGGAGGGAATGCATCTTCTCCGTTTGACTCATCCAAGAATGCTGGAGTCTCGGCAACAGCAACTGCGTCATCTGCCTCATATACATTCGGTGGTGCAAGCACACCTGCATCCTCCACTAACAAACCTCCCAATCCGTTTGCTGCTACCGTAAGCTTTTCGCCTGCTGATGGGAAAGGGACAACACCAGCATTGCCAGGCACATTTTCGTTTAGTGCTACCGGCGCGGCCGATACTCTCAGCGACAAACCGCCAGCTACGCCCGGTGCTGCCCCACCAGTTGTGAGTCCGGCAACAGGTGCGCTTCCAACGAATCCGGTCTCACCTGGCAGCACAAGTGCGACTGCACCAACTGCCGGGAAACCAACCACATTATTTGGTGGTTACGCGACGGGTGATAGTTCAGCAGCCACGTCAGCTCCGGCACCAGGTAGTGCGTTTTCTTTTGGTGGCATAGGCACCACTGCACCTGCTTCCACCGTTGGTTTTAGCTTCGGAGGCATGCCTAAGGTCGCCGAGACATCAACTGCTGGCGCCAATACAACAATATCACCATTTTCTAGGGCTGGTTCCACGGCAGTGACAGGTGCCACAGGCTCTCTAGGAGGATTTTTATTCCCTTCCTCTTCTTCAGCGACGGCAGCTCCACTTGCGGGGGCCTCAGAGGTGAAGAATGACGTGTTTTCCAACGCGAAAGCTGTTGCTTCGTCCGGTGCGTCGTCTGTATTTGGGACTGGCGCTTTGATGTCTGCTGGGGTCTTGAGTCCTCCCACACCCTTCGGTGCGTCCGCTGGAGTAACTAATCCATTCGCTTCGTCGCAACGGGATGGAGAGAATGCTTCTAACCCATTTGGTCAGGGTGTACAAGGCTTAGCCGCTGCTTCCACTGGCACTGCGCTACCATTGCTTAGCCAGCCGCCGATCGGGTTCAGTGCACCGGCCGTAAACGCCAATTTGGGTGCCCGTAGGAGGACACCGAAGCGGTTCTGATTATGTAATTGGCCGCATATATATATATATATATATATATATATATGTTTGTTTGTTTCTGTCTTTTTACCGTTCGGTTGATGGGAATCGAAGATTTGTGGTTTTAGGCGCGCTTTTTAAGTGGAGTGTAGGTGTGAAGCGCAAAGCAGGTAAGCGAAGGCGGAGACTGTTTAAGTAAAGCATGCTGGGCTTCTGAGGAAATGGGAGGGGATTATAAAATGTGAGGACTTAATGAATGGGAAGAGGGAGAGAAGCGATATCTCTCCGAGCGTCGCATCTTACAGAAGGATCCGTTTAGGAGTGTGTCCAATTGTTTGTTGTGGCGGTTCAGGTCTTTTGGAGGTTTGCGTTTCTGTCATTTATGCTTCAGGATTTTTTTTTTTTGGTGGTGTAGATGAGGAGGGAAGTAAGTTTATTATTTTTTAGAAAAAGGAAAAACAACCTCCTCACCTGCGTTTTCATCTACTTTTAGCTCTTTTTTGCACCCGACTTACCTCAACACCAGACATGCAAACAAACTTTGAAGACCTCGCGAGAGGCGAATTTTTCCTTTCCACGTGCCAATTCCCTCCGGATGGGGAGCACAAAACGTTAGACTTTTTTTTGGTATGTTCAGTGCTGCTATAATAAATGTGACTTTTCCAGCTACCAGTTGGTCTTAGAGGACATCATCTCTTTTCGTTCTCTCTTTTTTTTTCAGTCCTTATTTGAACCATTTCTCTCACTTTCATCTTAGGGTATCCGAGTTTAGAAACATCTTAGGGTGCTCGGCATTTGTTTAGGCAATTTCTCACTCCCTCTTTCCCTCCTTCTCACTGCTTTCACTTTCACCTTCATTATTGTTATTATTCCCCCCCTCTACAGTTTGCGAGCGATGCTAATTACCTGATCAAATCTTTCCTCCTTGGAAGCTGTTGCGTTCACATGTGCCACCACTATCGTTACTCTTTTTAGTGCAGTTGCGCATTCACAGCTGTTGTGATACGCAAATGTTTGTGTGTGGGTTGCAGGCGTGAGTTTTGTTGGTTTCTGCACATGTTTCTCAGCGATGTTTATGAGGTTAACCTCGCCCCCTCCTCCTCCTCCTCTGCGATTTCAACTGTTTTCGTTAGAATGTAATGGTTAGAAGCCAAAGAACAATATCAATGCGAAACTTTTGAATCAAGGGCGAAGCAGAAAGAGAGAGAGTCGTGAAGAAAACTCTTCTTCTGAGTTTCTAAAGTTCTATTTCTAAGTCTGTCCTAACTGGGCGGGCGACGCTTGCTTTTGCTCAACATCAACTAGCATGTGCGGTGGCAACATCTCCCATGTGGGTTTGCACCCCAAATCACTTCATTAGGGTAAGCCTCAACGTTAGCTCCACTACACCACGGAGCTTTTGGAGAATAACGGGACGTTTTGTGCCGACAAAATTAAATGCTCCTTTCATAGCGTGCGTGACGGACCTGATATGTTCCCTGTTACTGATAGTTCCGTAATGGTACATGATATTGAGGAGGATAGCTACAGTGAACTAAAGCAACGTTTTGCTAATGAGAGGGATGTGGCTCCACGTTTTCTCTACGATCCAGGCGATGGTGTGAAAACTTTCGACTGCTCGTAGGCATTTTACCTATGTGCTGCGTACTCGCATTTTACGTTTAGTAAATGGTTATCGAACTATTTTGGAATATGTTTGTTTTTCTTTCAGTCTGTGTGTAGTACACTGTTGCCTTAGCTTTTTTCGTAGTGTCTCCTCTATTGCCTCTGTCACTATTAGTTTACCGCAGATAATGAATTGTACCATTACTAATTTTGTGTTGCGTTTTGATGAAAACTACAACTTTGAAGGTTTGCATGTCTTGACACTGCATGGTTTTGTGTGTTGGGTGAAACATCCTTTACGGTTTTTGTACCATAATGCGGACCCCCTAACGTAATTGTGTGTTTTTTCCTTGTCTTTACCTACCCACAGTTCTTGTCACAGTATGCTTCAATTTGCTATTGCATGTGTTCTGGCCAGCGGCTCAAACTGTGACTTTTTCTTCTCTTTCCCCATTTGTCACATTACCTGATACATGTGTGTGTATTGTGCATTTGATAATGAATGGTTATTACTGTTTCATTTTTATAGCAGTTTTACCAAGGAGATGCGGACCAGAACAACAATGACGAGCGGTGCGCCTGCACGGCGCATGACTTCTCAGGGTCATGTAACTGCTTGCGTGTCCAATAATAATGACTCTATGGCTGCAAAGCTGAGGAGGTGCCCCAGTTGTCAGTGCTACGGTTGTAGCGCCTTCACTGACCGATTGATTTTTTGTGTGGGAGAATGCCGGAATTGTGGCGAGGAAGTTGATCTTCATGATCTTGCAGCTCATGAGGCGCAGTGCATGGGACTAGGAGCGGTTGAGGGTACTCTTATCATCTGTGCGAAATGTTGTCGGGGGCTGAAACCAGGCAACATCCCCACCACTTCCGAAACCAATCACGACAAGGAACAAAAAGAGAAAAACGTTCTATCTTTTTCCAAGGGGAAATGCTGCAAGGGACCGTATACACATCAAACCCATGATGTATGCAGAGGGGAATGCAGAAAGAAGAATGACGGGAGCAACGTATCTTCCGTTCGCTGTGGGGGCTCCTGCAATGGTCATCGCAAAGAAGGGCCCTGTGCTGTTTGTTGCGACACGCTTCCACACCTTACCCAACGTGAGGAAGGCCATGTCCACTGCAAGGGTCATGTGTTTGAGTGTACCACATGCGGACAGGTGTTTATGACTGCTGTCGAGTACGCCATGCATCTTTGTTGCGGTCGCACAGATCCTGAGCCAAAGTCTTCTACCTGTGGGCTATCGGAAGATACTGTAAAGGATCGTGGAGGTTGTTCTTACCCCACGTGGGAGACTTCGTGTCTCAGTGTTTCGCCATTAAAAGGTCCTGCCCCTCATACGCCAGTTGCCACGAGGCCGCAATCCGCAACTACCACCTCGCTGCCATCATATGCTGAATGCCTATCGCCGTCCCCAAGTTTACTGCGAGCGGCGGCTGTCAAGCCTCCCAGCCGTTCCTTTGAGAAATCATCTGGTGCGAGCAGTGGTGTTCTTGGAGGTAACCAAGCAAAGAAGTCCAAATCCCGACCCCGTGGCGATCCCTCCACTGAGGCAAGGGATGATTTGGGCAGGCGCCAACCGAATAAAGGAATACATGCGGCCGAGGGAACAGCCAGTTCCAACTTCAGGGTGTCTGGGCGTGCAGAAAGTGTACCGCGAAACCGAGTGTCAGAAGAAGGTGGTTGTAGCACAGGCCTAGTTGGACGCAATAATGTTTGGAGGCCACTGCCTCTATTTGCGGGAGACGGTGGGAGGAGAATGGGACCGTCGCGAATATCGTCGGCTGCTGGGAGTTTAAGGAGCTCTGTGATGGATTCTCGTGAGCGTGACGGAGAGCATGGAACAACAATTTGGAGAACCAGGGAGGCACAACCGGATAGCTTCATTCCAATTGTTGAGAAGACTTCACCCTCTCACCATCAGAGTCACTCTGCCACAGTTGTCGACTGTATGGGTTCCTCCGTGAGCGTCACTACGATTAACAGCCGCGTAGCTGCACCACTTATACTCGTCAGCCCTTGCCGCAAGAGGGAAGCAGTGAGTGATACAGTGTCAATTGAAGTAATCACGAGGGACACGGTTGGTGTCGACGCCGCTGTGATGAAACGCATTTGCTAAAGTGCTCATTTAAGTGAAGGAGCGTTGAAGGTCGGTTAGTTAGAACACGTACCAACATGACGTTTACTCTCTTAATTTGTTTTATTCCATTTTTCATTAAGGCACCTTTACTGCACGTGCTGCAGCAGGTATTTACTCGCTCGTGAAGTGCTGAGCCAACACTCTCAAACCAACGGTGGACCTCGCGGCGATGCGACTGTGCTTAGTTTCTATTTGCGGGAGTGACACGTGTATATGTTTGTGTTGTCTCGCATATTTACATCATATACTTTCCTATTCATGTGAATGGGTGTATCCCTTACTTGTTTTTCCAGGGTTTTACTGTGCACGGTGTGGTGGCGGACGTTGGGGTTGGAGTGTCTAAAAGGCTAATTAAGAAAGTGTTTTTATTTTTATTTTGGGAATTACATATATAAAGGGACTGGCAATGCAGCCGGGATTAAAAGAGGAGACTTTATTATTAGCAGTGTATGATGTTAGACACTTTCTTTCCACCGCCCGTGAGTACCACTGATTCAACATGGTTTCTAATCTCGCTATTGGTGCGTCGGGCAATATTTCTCTCTTTTTGAGATGGGCACTTTAATTCCTAATCATTAGACCCCGTTTCACGTAAGTGGGCCTTCAGATACTTCCAGCTTCTTTCTTTTTTTTTTGCCCATCTCTTAATGTACGCTATGAATTACAGTGGTGCTGTGGGGAAAGGTGCGTGATGAAGGCGTCTCCCACTTTTTTTTTTTAATTATCCAGTTTTGCTAAAGTGGGCGTATGCTACCATTTCCATATGAGAGGTGCAGTCATACCTCCAATCCTGAGCTCTCATTGCTGGTTCGTAAGTATCCGTAGCATATAAACGTTTTTTATTTTTCTGCTTTGAGGAGAGTCACACTTCTCGTTGGTTCTTTACATGTGGTGTTGTCTGCGAAATACTAATTACTGCAGGAATGCGTCCTCCGTACACTGGCCGACTCATCAAAATGGCGCATTAGGCTTGGATTTCTCGTTTAATTTTTATACTTTCTCTTCCATCCTCGTTTGTAGGTACATGATATATTAGCCACTCAAAGACTCACCAGGAAAATGGAGGGGGGGGTGAGGGATTTAGTCACGGTGCTGAAGTGGCATTTGTGCTACAGTGTTACTCTTATCTTTATGTATAGTAGCCATTTACCTTACGCCCCGTCGAGATAATGGGATGAAACATCGTGAGAAGGCAGTTATGCAGGTACCGAGTGTGCGGAGTCACGTAGTTAACGTTCCCTCCAAATATCCCTTGTGGATACGAGAGGCTCTCGCTTACGTCCCCTCCACAGTTTTGCGTCAGTGGGAGGATGCCGAATATTTGGTGGTGTTTGGTGTGCCTTCTGTGGACATAAATGTGAGACGGCGACGGAGGCATCTGCAGCGGATGACTTGTTGGGCGTATGGTGGCGTTGCGCGGCGTGCAAATGACTTCGTGGGAAGTATGCTGCCATTATATATCCTTGCACGTCACCCCGACAATAACTACGTCTTTACATCTGCTGCCTTAGAGGAGGCTGAGAAGTGGAATGATGTAATTACACTTCCAATGAATGAGGGTCGTGTGTCGACCAAAAAGCAAGTGGGTCAGGATGGAAAATGGGGTGTTGAAGCAGAGGTTGGTATGAGTCGCAAGACATTCATGTGGTTTGATTTGTCGCTGATTGTTTTCTCACGCGCCGCGTATATTGCGAAAGGCGATGATGACATGTTTTTGCGTGTTCCACAGTACCTTGTTGACTTACGCGATCTACCACGACGAGGGGTATATTGGGGTACGATTGATAGATATACCGTTGGCAGAACAAGGTTTAACTACGCTTTTGGTTGGTGCTACACCCTTGCTCGTGATGTTGCTAAGCAGTTTGTTTCTTATGGACCACTGCGCGAAGTAGTGAACAGTTCCTCGTCAGTGCTCAGTATGTTTACGATTAAGCGTTTCTATCTTCTGGCTGAGGACGCGATGGTTGGACTAACATTGCAGAGGGCCGGGTACGCTAGCAAAATACTTTACATTCGGGAAAAGAAATGCTCCTTTCATAACGTGCACGCCGGGCCAACTGTTGTTGCTGTCACCGATAGTTCCGTAATGGTGCACCATGTTAGGGAGGATGAATACGAGAAACTAAAGCAACGTTTTGCTAATGAGAGGGATGTGGCTCCACGTTTTATTTACAGTATTTATGAGGGTATGAAGGGTTTTAGTTGCCGGTAGCTGGAGAATTTGCTCGTGGCTGCATAGAGGCACTTCTTTACTGTGGTTGATTTTTTTTTTTTTCGTTCCTTGGAGTTGCTAAGGTGTGTATGTATTCTATGCTCGTGCGTTATGATGCATTAATTGAATTTTTGTTGTCTATGTCCGTCGTCTTGTTGATTGACAGTTGACTTGATTTCTCCTCTTGTGCTATTTGGTCACTCGTGCTGTGGTGCGGTGTCTTTTCACGAGGGGGGGCTGACGAGCACGGGGGTATTTCTTTAATGATTCTAATTGATTTGCCTCGCTATGGTGAAGGTGCACGAAACATCTTGTAATTTAACGCGTGCTGTGGTGGACAGGCATTGGTGCGTCGCATTTCGTGGATTAAATATACACGGACACAACCAGCCCTTTCATCGGTTATCTGGCTGTGAATTGTACTACCACCATTATTGTAACGCGGTTGTTTGTACTGTTAATTATGTGTGTACAGTAAATCGCTCTCTACTTGAGATACTAATGTGGAAAGTTGATGTTGCGTCCCATTGTTTCACTTTTGGACTCATCATGGAGAATTTGTGTGCTCACTCTTCCTGCCACTAAGTTCATTTCGCATTTCTTTGTGTTTGAGAATGATGTAAGAGTTAGTAGACATGTTATGTTCCCCCATTTGTGACATGGGGTAAACCGCAGCCACACCGCAAAACAATTACTGCAAATCTCCCTTTAATACATCTTTTCTCCGGAATTGTGTGCCCGTTCATTAGCGTTTCTCTCCGTAGCGGGCGATGAACTGCATGTTAAACTCAACGCAATCGAACATGCAGCCAGTTGCATTGTGCGGGCCGCGACTGTATACGGTGATCCTGCAGGAAAAGAAAGCGCGAGAACAAATTGGAGTTAAAGGTACTGACCTCAAAGCTCACTTCGTGAGCGTCACTACGATTAACAGCCGCGTAGCTGCACCACTTATACTCGTCAGCCCTTGCCGCAAGAGGGAAGCAGTGAGTGATACAGTGTCAATTGAAGTAATCACGAGGGGTATATTGGGGTACGATTGATATGGATGGTGCTGTGTGATTTTGTGGGTATGCTGAGCTGTCTGTTGGTTACGACTTGGCATGCAAAGAGTTTGACGATCTGTGCAGTGTTTATTGTAGCGAGCACACAGAGCTGAGGTGTGTAATCAAGAACTGTATCAAGTTAACAAACAATTTAAATTCTTTTATATGCCTTCTTTCCTTTTTCCACTCTTCCACCTGCCGTAATAGCATTTGTTATATTTGTCATTTTGTCTGATTATAATTACACTTGATATGTTGTTGCCCTTCCTGTATTCTTGTCGGAGGTAAGTCTATGTCCCTGTCGGAGCCCCGGAAGCGTGAATTTAGGCAAAGAAGTATCGCGAGGCGCAGCATTTGTGCTACAGTGTTACTCTTATCTTTATGTATAGTAGCCATTTACCTTACGCCCCGTCGAGATAATGGGATGAAACATCGTGAGAAGGCAGTTATGCAGGTACCGAGTGTGCGGAGTCACGTAGTTAACGTTCCCTCCAAATATCCCTTGTGGATACGAGAGGCTCTCGCTTACGTCCCCTCCACAGTTTTGCGTCAGTGGGAGGATGCCGAATATTTGGTGGTGTTTGGTGTGCCTTCTGTGGACATAAATGTGAGACGGCGACGGAGGCATCTGCAGCGGATGACTTGTTGGGCGTATGGTGGCGTTGCGCGGCGTGCAAATGACTTCGTGGGAAGTATGCTGCCATTATATATCCTTGCACGTCACCCCGACAATAACTACGTCTTTACATCTGCTGCCTTAGAGGAGGCTGAGAAGTGGAATGATGTAATTACACTTCCAATGAATGAGGGTCGTGTGTCGACCAAAAAGCAAGTGGGTCAGGATGGAAAATGGGGTGTTGAAGCAGAGGTTGGTATGAGTCGCAAGACATTCATGTGGTTTGATTTGTCGCTGATTGTTTTCTCACGCGCCGCGTATATTGCGAAAGGCGATGATGACATGTTTTTGCGTGTTCCACAGTACCTTGTTGACTTACGCGATCTACCACGACGAGGGGTATATTGGGGTACGATTGATAGATATACCGTTGGCAGAACAAGGTTTAACTACGCTTTTGGTTGGTGCTACACCCTTGCTCGTGATGTTGCTAAGCAGTTTGTTTCTTATGGACCACTGCGCGAAGTAGTGAACAGTTCCTCGTCAGTGCTCAGTATGTTTACGATTAAGCGTTTCTATCTTCTGGCTGAGGACGCGATGGTTGGACTAACATTGCAGAGGGCCGGGTACGCTAGCAAAATACTTTACATTCGGGAAAAGAAATGCTCCTTTCATAACGTGCACGCCGGGCCAACTGTTGTTGCTGTCACCGATAGTTCCGTAATGGTGCACCATGTTAGGGAGGATGAATACGAGAAACTAAAGCAACGTTTTGCTAATGAGAGGGATGTGGCTCCACGTTTTCTCTACGATCCAGGCGATGGTGTGAAAACTTTCGACTGCTCGTAGGCATTTTACCTATGTGCTGCGTACTCGCATTTTACGTTTAGTAAATGGTTATCGAACTATTTTGGAATATGTTTGTTTTTCTTTCAGTCTGTGTGTAGTACACTGTTGCCTTAGCTTTTTTCGTAGTGTCTCCTCTATTGCCTCTGTCACTATTAGTTTACCACAGATAATGAATTGTACCATTACTAATTTTGTGTTGCGTTTTGATGAAAACTACAACTTTGAAGGTTTGCATGTCTTGACACTGCATGGTTTTGTGTGTTGGGTGAAACATCCTTTACGGTTTTTGTACCATAATGCGGACCCCCTAACGTAATTGTGTGTTTTTTCCTTGTCTTTACCTACCCACAGTTCTTGTCACAGTATGCTTCAATTTGCTATTGCATGTGTTCTGGCCAGCGGCTCAAACTGTGACTTTTTCTTCTCTTTCCCCATTTGTCACATTACCTGATACATGTGTGTGTATTGTGCATTTGATAATGAATGGTTATTACTGTTTCATTTTTATAGCAGTTTTACCAAGGAGATGCGGACCAGAACAACAATGACGAGCGGTGCGCCCCGTGTGTATTGTGGAGCGTTTGTGCGTAACAGGAAGCAACGGAAGATTTTATGCTCGTTAAATAGAAAGCTAAAGCTGTGCCCGTATTGTGGACGTCTCGGTTGCAGCCGTCACGTTAGACGGTGTGGGGGACAATTAGTGAATTGTTCCGTATGTGGCTCAAATGTGGTGATTCGTGATCTTGATGACCATTTTTTTCGTTGTG
Organism: Trypanosoma brucei gambiense DAL972; assembly: GCF_000210295.1. Lineage (NCBI taxonomy): Eukaryota > Euglenozoa > Kinetoplastea > Trypanosomatida > Trypanosomatidae > Trypanosoma > Trypanosoma brucei. The sequence goes on from NC_026741.1 coordinate 2,130,418, forward strand.
GGGAGCAGTGCTCCCCTAGAGTTACTGTTGGTGGTGAAGAGGGGTGTTGCGAAGAGCGGAAGGTGTGTGAAACATATGATGCATACTATAGTGAATGTAGCAATGGAGGTTGCAGCGGGGACTGCGCTCACCCCGCATGGAATGAAGTGCCCCAGGGGAGACAGGATAAAGGCGATGTATGTGTTGTCTGTGACCTGTTGCTAGTGCATCCTGGGGGTGAGGAAGGCCACGTCCACTGCAAGGGTCATGTGTTTGAGTGTACCACATGCGGACAGGTGTTTATGACTGCTGTCGAGTACGCCATGCATTTTTGTTGCGGTCGCACAGATCCTGAGCCAAAGTCTTCTACCTGTGGGCTATCGGAAGATACTGTAAAGGATCGTGGAGGTTGTTCTTACCCCACGTGGGAGACTTCGTGTCTCAGTGTTTCGCCATTAAAAGGTCCTGCCCCTCATACGCCAGTTGCCACGAGGTCGCAATCTCCTTCGTCGATGCTTCTGTCGCCCGAGATCTCGTTTTCGTGCCCAAGTTTACTGCGAGCGGCGGCTGTCAAGCCTCCCAGCCGTTCCTTTGAGAAATCATCTGGTGCGAGCAGTGGTGTTCTTGGAGGTAACCAAGCAAAGAAGTCCAAATCCCGACCCCGTGGCGATCCCTCCACTGAGGCAAGGGATGATTTGGGCAGGCGCCAACCGAATAAAGGAATACATGCGGCCGAGGGAACAGCCAGTTCCAACTTCAGGGTGTCTGGGCGTGCAGAAAGTGTACCGCGAAACCGAGTGTCAGAAGAAGGTGGTTGTAGCACAGGCCTAGTTGGACGCAATAATGTTTGGAGGCCACTGCCTCTATTTGCGGGAGACGGTGGGAGGAGAATGGGACCGTCGCGAATGTCGTCGGCTGCTGGGAGTTTAAGGAGCTCTGTGATGGATTCTCGTGAGCGTGACGGAGAGCATGGAACAACAATTTGGAGAATCAGGGAGGCACAACCGGATAGCTTCATTCCAATTGTTGAGAAGACTTCACCCTCTCACCATCAGAGTCACTCTGCCACAGTTATCGACTGTATGGGTTCCTCCGTGAGCGTCACTACGATTAACAACCGTGAAGCTGCACCGCTGAGCACTGTTAACCCACAGTGCAGGAAGAATGCAAGTCGGTGCCAACCTCGTGACGTAGCTAGCATGCTTTCCGGAACGCGCTGCACAGTTTGCAATGTGGCCTCGCGTTTTGGCGATGGTTCGGGTGCGGGGTCGCGGCGTGCGGCATCTTTTAGTGGGTGTGGAAGGCCTCCAATGAGATCCGCTAGGAGGTGCGGGTCCCCTTCAGGGGATGTCGGGTGTTGTGTTCCGATGTCAGATGACACATATAGGCAGAAATCGCTTGAAATGGTTTTGGGGCAACGTGCCCGTGAAGTGCTGAGCCAACACTCTCAAACCAACGGTGGACCTCGCGGCGATGCGACTGTGCTTAGTTTCTATTTGCGGGAGTGACACGTGTATATGTTTGTGTTGTCTCGCATATTTACATCATATACTTTCCTATTCATGTGAATGGGTGTATCCCTTACTTGTTTTGCCAGGGTTTTACTGTGCACGGTGTGGTTGCGGACGTTGGGGTTGGAATGTCGAGAAGGATAATGAAAATCTCGTAGAGGCTAATGGAAGCTTTCGACCGGCGTTGTTGTGGTATGCAATCGGTGACTGATGTTACCACGGTCGTGTCTCGTCTTTGTGGCATGTACAGTTTGGACGTGTTGGCGGTCTTTTTGACTTTGCCTTCTACATTATTCGCATTTTCCCCTTTCTTTTCTTTACTCGTTTTTCTCGTATACGATGTGTTGTTTACGTGATTACTGTATTTATGGTCTCACATGGTTGGTATAGTTGAATATTCTTTGACTGGTTCTGTAGTTGTTAGTACTGTTTTACTTTTCGTTTACTTTAGATGAGTGTGATTGCTGTTGTACCGAATTCGTTTTGGTGTAATAATTTTCGTTGGTGCGGCTGCAGCGTCTGCCGTTCAAACGTGCGAGCATTGTAGAAATAATGTTAAGGGTTCCTTCTGTTTTCATGGCTTTCCTTTTTTTTTTTTGTCCATAAGTTTACTACCTGAAGATCGCATCTCACTTTGAAGGCGCTTCAGCTGCAGTGTCGTTATTTAGCTGCTTGATCTTGACCATTTGGGGGGTGTGTACAATCTTTTAAAATGCAGCAGCCCTTATTTCCTGGGACAGGGAGAGGTGGCTATGTTTTGAAAAAAAAAACGTATTCCGTTGTTTGTCATCTGTGGAGCGCGCTGTACTCAAGATTATTTTCCTGCTTTCCCCCCTTTTTTCTAATTAATGTATAAATACAGCTAACCAAGTGTAGATATAACTTATTTGTGTGTGGAAGGCGTGTGTTTGGACGATGCGATTACCTCGGGGGATGTATGGATGAACAAAAAGATGCTACATGCAGTATCGTTTCCATTTCAGTGACTTCACTGTATGCTGAAGGTGCCTACTGCCAGTTGTGGGCGTTTCAACCTGCGCGTGCGCGGAATGTTTCTGCGGCGATTAATTCCACCTTGAATTACATGCAGCCGCTTTCCACCTGTTTTCAAATTACGTATTGGCAAACTGGCACCCAAATGGTGGCCAAAACTTACTTTTCTTAGTCATATATTTCTGTAGTCCTCCGCTTTGACTTGTTTCCCCCCTCTCTCGCTGAGCAACTAAAGAAACAGTGACAATAACATCAGCGTCATCGGCAGCTGTATTAGTCGTAAAGGTAGCGTCATTCGTAACGGTAGCGGCAGTGACCCAATAACAAAGAGGGAACAAAATCAAGCATACTAATACACACACCAATGCTATTCATCAGAATATTAAACCCATTATTGTTGATGTTGCTTCTGCCTATTTTTTCGCACTTCGCCGCAACCACATCCGAAAAAGATGGCTACACGAAGCTCAGCGAAGAGGAGGAGCAGCAGCTGGACAACTGCCGCGCCTGCATGGCACTCACTGCTGTGTTCATGGAGGAGGTTATGAAACCAACGGAGAAATTGCAGCATCAACTCCGCCAGCAGCAGCAGCAGGAGGGGAGCGCGCCCCGGACGCCGAAAAATAGCGACGCTCTGCGGTCGGGTGAGAGGCAGCGGCTCGTCACGAATGTACATGATGCCATTGACAAGCTCTGCGACCGTGTAAAGGAAAGAAATAACCAAGTAGACGCATCATATGACAAAGGGAAAGAGGAGCGTGATGAAAAGAGTGAAAGTACAGAAGGTGGGCCGATATGGTACGTATCTGTCAACACAGCAGCGTGTGAGGTGGCATTGGAGGAAGTGAGCGAGGCACTTGCGCGGGAAGCCTTTGCACAGTTGCTGCCGGAGCGCGTTGCTGGAACCCGCGGTGGTGGCCCATCCGCTGTTTGCGAGCAGGAAAATTTGTGCACCGCCCGGCTGTCACAACATGTGAAGTCTGAAGAGGAGAAGGCAAAAGCGGAATTGGAGAAGGAGATGCGGCGGCAACGGGAGTTGAGTCGCAAGAACCCAAAGGAGACGTTGGCGTTGCAGCGTGCCGTTGCCGTGGGTGTCGGCATTATGGTCATTGCGCTGTGGTTGCGGGGGCGGCAGTCTGCGAAGCCAGAAGGTGACGTGAAGAAGGGCTGATGAGTTTTCTTTCTCTTCAGATTCCCCTCAATAATCAACGTTAGAAGGAGTTGTCCACTGAAAGGCTGTGTATTCGAGCCGGAGTTGCAACGTTTCAGTGACTTGGTTGCTTCCATGAACTAATGGGGGGGGGGGGGAGAAGTACGCCGCAGGGTTCTCCCTCGTGGTGTGCCCTCATTTGTGCAATGGTTTATTTGTGTGTGTGTGTGTGTGTGTGTGCTGAAACAACGCACTCGCCGAAAGCATCATTTTTTTTTTTTTCAAAGCATCACGACTCTTACCATTACCGTTGCCGTAAGTTTGATCACCTGCAGCTCAGTCACCGTTAACTTTTGTTCCTGCTGAACCTTGCACTGCTGTTCCCTTTCCTTGGATCTCTGAGCGTCGCGTTAAAGGAGGTAAAGCGGGTGTAAGTGGGGTTGACACACTGGCAAACATCAATAACACCGGCTTTTCATCTTCTTTGTTGTTGTTGTTGAACTCGTCTTGTGTGTGTGGGGAGTGCAACAAAAGTTTGAGAGGGTGAGGATTACTGTTCCGTCCACAGTTGAACTCAACAGTGACCCGTAGACATACATACACGGAGACGCTTGTGCACTTCAGTGGTGCGTTAAGCACCGAACGCAAATTCACTACACCTGGCGGAATCGGTAACTGTTGTGCGTGATTGTGCCGTTCCCGTCTACGTTTTTTAGTTTCTTTCTGGAATTGTAATGGTAACGCAGCAGCGAATGATTTTGAAATGGCTTTCGTTTAAGAGGCCCCAGGCGCAAGGGGAGCCGGCTTCAGATGCAGACACTTACCCCAAGTGGAAAAGACATGACCGTGATTCGTTGCCGTTCTGGCGTCGGCTTTTGTGCGCTCCTGAGGTTGGGGGTTATAGCGCCCCTACAACCAACCTCAGTGAGGCTGATACGTGTGTGTCCTCGCAAACTTTTGCAGGTGAAGTGGAGATTGACGACAATTGCGGACCAAAGCTCAAAAGTGTCTTTGCCGAACCACGGCGACAATCGCGTTCACTTTCTCACGATGGCTACCAACCCTTGGCTGCAGCGGACAAGTTTCGTAGCTGCCTTAATAGCAAAGAGCAGTGTAGTAGTTTAGGGAGTTGTGCCCGGTGGGTGGTGACGGATACGCGACGTATGCATTTTACATTAGATGGGGTGTCCACCAAGACCTTAACCCCAAGCAGCAGTGGTTCTACCATTCCATCCATTCCTTTAACTTCAACAGTTTCATCGAGTGCACCATCTCCTTCACAATCGCCATTGCCACCGGACGACGATCCCCTTCGGCAGCAGCGGAAGGAGGAACAGAAGGCACAGTTGGTGGCAGAGCAGCGGCGACGGAGGGAACTCCAACGTGATGAACAGATGCTCTTGGAGGAGGAGAGAAACCGTATTTCCAGGGACACTCTCCAAACTCCAGGACAACTTACCGAAGAAAACCTTTCGAGACACGTTAGAGCTTCAGCCAACATGGCGCCCTCGGGGGACCGATCTGCTGGTTGGAATGATACCATAAATCCACTGAAGTCCCTTTCCAGTTACAACGACGACAGCTCGACATACATTGATTGCGACGATGTCATTGATTTGCACGAACTGGACCGTTTGTTCGAGTACTGCAAACGCCGAGAGAAGACGGCTGCTTCTGCAGAGGAGGCGGAAGTGCCGTTGGGGTACTCGAACGCAGACCATTCGGTTGCACACGACAGCGGCTGCAGCACCATTTCCACCGTTGTCCAGCCGCTGCACAAACCAAAGCAGCAACAGCGGTATCCACTTGGTTCCCGTAGGTATATCGAGCGAATTGTGCTGGCAGAACACTCTCAGCAGGTGGTTGCACTCATGTGGCTGCTTGCCGAATCAATGCGTCATGCGTGGCGTCTGCAGTTAAGACTTGCTCAGTTGTACACTTACTATGTGCCGACGTATCTACAAGCAGAGTCAGCACGCAGGGCAGCATCTGCTGGTGCTGTTGGTGTGAACGCCGTGGAGGACGGGCATGTCGGCGGTTGCGGCTGTGGTAATCCCAATGATGAAGTGTTTGGTATTACTCGAAACAAATATTACGCATACTTCTGCTCGGGGTCATTCGATTATGAATACTACGTGTATCAGTTCAATCAGGAATGGGGGGCAATCTTTGCTGCTGTGAAGAATTATCTGGAACCCACAGGTTCGACAGTTGGAACTACGACGGTAAATGGTGTCGAATCTGTCGGATGTGAGGGACCCGCACCTCGAGGGAGTGTTTGTTTTGTGGCTGCTTTACTTTACTCGATGAGTCTCTTTGAACGACAATGGGAGCTTCAGGTGGCGGTGCGGGAGGTTGAGCAGTGGGCGAAAAAATGTTGGAGCCGGCTGAACCAAGCACCAGCGGCAGAATCGGATGGAAAGAAAATATCATCATCCCCCTTTGGTGAAACTCAGATTCTTGACGGCGGCAACGACGATGGGGAGGAGATTGAAGTGGCGTGGAGTAAATGCCAAAAGGAACCAAAAGATGATGAAGCGAAGGATGAAGAGGAAGAACATGAAGATGAGGAGAGCCAGAGGATTTATCTTCCGATGGACTGGTGGCGGGCTCAGGACACAGATGTTCAGGTGCAGGTTTCTTGGAACCGAAGAAGGCGGAAGATGCGGCAGATTCGGATTAGTACAGCGGCGCTGCAGAAGGTCCGCTGTCTTGAGAACGCACCGCCGGTTGCCACCTCTTTGTATCATGCCCCGTCCGTCGCGGAACCGTTACCGGTGACGCTTGAGGCACTACCGAACGACAGAAGCGATGAGGAACCGGATTCCCACCACGTGGTAAATGTTGGGTGCTTCGGTTTCTCCTTCTTTTCTCCATGGGATTAAGGTCGAATATGTTGAGCTCTACAGCTAAATAAAAAAAAAAAAGTATTGGAACCAGGAAAATAAAGTGGAGGTGAGCCTGGGGACTTACAGGTAATAGTACGACGTAGGAAGAGTTGTTGATGGCGGGGATTTTTTTTTTGGTTTGATGCTGCCGTTGCAGTGAGTTGCGCCACCCGTCCATAGGAACTTGTAGTAGTATAGAATTATAACAGATATATACACATGTGCATATTGATGTGTATATATATATATATATATATATTGGCAGTTGTGTTAGTGGATGTTAATATGAGAAGGGTGGATGATGGTATTGATGCACGATAAACTGTAGTTTCCCGTGATTGCAAAGTGGCAATGGCTGAAAGAAATGAGGTGAAATAAAATTAAACCAAGTGTCCCAGCCGGATTTATGCATTGTGAGGAACAAGGTTCGCGCACGTGAGAGAAAATGGGCGGCGAGATCGATACCTGCTGTGGCGACTAAGCATAATTTTTCTTCTGTCAACATTTTTTAAAAGAGTTTTCATCCCTCTTGTTTAAGGTGGCTTTCTGCTTTATTATTATTATTATTATTACTAAAAATTCCCCTCCTTCTTCTTGCTTGAGTTCCTCACTTTTGTTTACATGAAAAGATATTACACTGTTGGAGGCTGCCGCTTCTTCAAAACGGGGAGGTGGCTGTTGCGGATGTTTCTTACTCTTGTTATATACGTATATTTTTATATCTATGCATGCCCGCTCTGTGAGAATAGATTATAGTTTTGATTTACTTACTTACCAATTTGTTAAGTCAGCGATGACACGTAGGCAAGCGCTATGTGGTAATATTGGGAGCTGATCAGTGTATGTATGTGACTGGGAAACTGGACACGTTAGTTTTTTTTTTTTTTCGTTTGTGACAAGCGGGTACTTGGGAAATCTGCACGTCTTTATGTTTGTATGCGTTTAAAGGAAACACGGGCGCTTATAACGGTGGTGGGGCCTTTTTTTACCCCCTTTTTTTTATTGGACTATTTCCAGTTTCGTTGCAGCCCCACCGCCACCATAAGCGAGCCGCATGCCCTTTTGCTTCCCTTTTTTTGTTTATATATATATTAAAAAAAAAAAAAGAAACTGCGCTTCCTCTTGCTTTTAACCTTTCTCTTCGCCTCCGCTTCTTTTCCACACATTTTATTTGGTTCGAGCATTGGCTTTATTTGGCAGTTTTTGTGTGTGAGAAGTGGCTTTAGACAGGAAAGGGGAAGCATATGAAGCAGGTGGGTTTACTGCTGTCCAATGAAGCTTTTTTTTTGAAAATTTCGATTGTGATGATGAGATTGTTTAAGCGGGGATCCATTTGAGTATATATATAAATATATACAAATATGTGTGTCTCTTTTTTTTTTTTTTTATTATTATGTTAATTTTTCCCTTTCCCCTTTTCTTTCTTTCATTACCTTTTGGTTTCCTGTGGCCGTTCAAACCGATTGTGATCCGTGTTGTTCCGGTTGGTTGTGTCCGATAGAGAAACGGAAGGGGATGAGAGGGAGATAACGAAGTAAAACGAGTTTGTTGAAAAGTGAGTTGTGGTTTCATTTATTATTATTATTATGATTATTGTTTACGTAGAATAAGTTATTGCAACCATTGATGTGCGTGGGCGTGTATGAATGAACGCATACGCGTGTATGTGTGTTTTCGTGTGTTGAAGCAAATACACTTTTTAGTGGCGGCCCATCATAATCATAATCATCGTCATGTTGTTGTCATTATTATTATTATTATTAATGCTCCTTCTTTTTTTTTTTCAATGTTTCCCTCCTTCCCCATCTCCGCTTTGGAGTACTGAAATCACACCCTTCGCTGTTTTAACTGTGGTTTCCCTCCTGTCCACGTGTTCCATTTCCATGCTCTTTATGTTTCATATGGGCACAACACAAATACATGTGCCGTTCACCCATTTTCCAAAGGTTTCTGGAAAATTACTACTACTACTACTGCTGCTTCTTTTTTTTTTTTTTCCCCAACCTCATGTGCTACATAGGTTTTCTTTTCCCTTTTCTCATTATCTTTGTCTGTTGGTTTCAGAATATCTGGCATTTAGATTCTTTTATTCATTAGGTAGTACAAAGTTATTTGAAAAGGAAGGGATTACAGGTATTAGCTCTAAAGGGGAAACCGGTACAAATATTGCTCTAATGCTGCGTCGTATTGACTATCTTATTCATTTTATTGTTATTATTTTACTACTGTTGTGGTTACAAATATAAAAGAAGTTTCAGTTGGACAGTAGGTACGGAAGGGGAATCAGCATATATATATATATTTATTTATTTAATTTATTTGTTCATCCATTGGGAGGGGGAGAGCTGTGTGGGGCGTTTTTTTTTCTTTCACCGTCTTTCTTTATTAAAGTTTTTTTCACTTTTTTCTTTCTTTCCCTTTCACTGCAAATTGTGTTCGTTTCGGTATTTTTCTCTTTTTTTTCTCTTTACCGATTAGCGGCTGCTGTAGGCGATGCGTGTGGAGGACCCGAAATCACTGGACGCCGTAGCCGATGCGGAGGAATCCGTTAAGGTCGAGGCTCCACTTGAAGGAAGAAATGCACGAGAAGAAAAGGATGAGCAGATGTTTGTTTTTAAGATTGCGGTGGTGGGCGACTATAATGTTGGCAAGACGTCCATCGTGAAGAGATTGCTCGATATTCCATATGAGAATATTTCACCGTTGCCGCAAGCCGAAAACAAACAAACGAGGGCCAACGGCGCAGAAAAGGGTGACGACAAAAGTGGGAATTCGGCAAATGTGTCTGCAGAAGGGGTTAACAAGTATGAAGCGGCGGTAAATAGTGCTCAAAATGGTGCCAACACTCGAACTGATTGCAACGACAAGGCGGATGTGGCTCTTATGACCAAAAACGTGTTGGAACCGCTTCCCGCCACAACACCAACCGTAGGCACCGATTTCTTTTCCCGTGTCGTGCGGAGTGTGCGACCGGGACAACATGTGCGACTGCAATTTTGGGACACTGCCGGCTTAGAGCGGTACGCCTCTGTGCACGACTCCACATTCCGCCGTGCCTCTGCGCTCATCGTTGTATTTGATGTGAGAAACAGAGAAAGTTTTGCCCATGTAACTTCGCAGCACCTTAAGCGTGCCATGCAGTACAATCCCGATATTAGTGGCCGTCACATATTTATTGTTGGTAATAAAGTAGACCTTGTTGATAACAGCGAGCCTGAGGATATGGATAGATTTGTTACGCAGTCTGAGCTGCAGTCCGGACTGTTTAGCGCGTTCCCCGACGTGCATTATTATGAAACTAGTGCGCAAACCAATTATGGTGTATGGGAAGTGTTGCACGGCCTTTGTCAGTCGCTTCCTGATAACTACGCTGCGACCACTAGTGGGGAAGCTAAAGAAGAAAAGGCAGCGGTAACGGAACGAGATCCGTTGCATTCGCTTCTTCCTTTATGTTATGAGCCCGAAACTACATTAGATGAAGGAACAGTGGCGGAGGACCCGGCCCTCACTGCATATGGAACCCTGGCGTCACTGTCGTCACCCTCTTCCATTAAATCGAGGGATGTTCGGAAAGATACAAAAGCGTCCGAGGATGAGTTATTTTCTCCAAGAGAATGTGCTGACGAAGATGATGTTTGCCATGGCGGCGCGGATGCGGCTGATAATTTGAAGAGTGCACGGGGGCGTGGCTCAAATGGGACTGTTGCTACAGTTATGGCTGATCCTATTGACGGCGATGGAATTGATGTTGATGTTGATGTTGATGTTGAGGGTGAGGCTGAGGATGTTATAGCGGACGCTGCTGCAGAGCCCGAGTGTGCCGTGAATTCCAGCAAACATGTGGATCCAAACAAATCCTCTCCACTAAAAGAAGAAAGTGAAGAGGATGCAGTGGCGGTTCATAGTGAGCGCTCGGCCCCGGGTGATGGTGTTGTTGATAGGAAGGTTAAATGTAATGGATCAGACGGCGAGGTTGAGACGGAGGACGCCACAGATGTTGAGTGTCTTCCTCAAGAGGATAATGCGGCTCCACCGAGTGTACAAAATACGGCTAGATTTGGTGGCAATTCGTTGCAGGCGCGTGCTTCATCATTTGCAAATGGCGGTGATGGAGTTCTTTCATGCAGTCGTGCTGCCACGGGCAAAAGCGGAGAGGACAGTAAAGCTGATGAGAACCCTCAAGTGACTTCACATCGCAAAAGAATTGATGATATGTTGAAACGCATCGATGAAGACGCCAGCGTGGAGGATTTTTCTGAGGGAGGGCGAAGGGTTGAGGAAATGCAAGAAGAGGCATCGGATCAAAGAAAAAAGGAGAAGTCTCCAGTTAAATTGTCAAGGTGTTTTTGCTTCGGTTCCAAGGGCGGCAGCTCTAAACGTTCAGGTTGCTGAGAGTACGATGTGGCGGGTACGTGAATAATGTTTTTTCCCCCTCTTTTCTCATTGTTTTATTTCGCGACAAAACACACGTGTGCGTACGGTTGGCGATTATATCGTTTCGCTTTCTTTCCCCTCTCTTTTTCATGAACGGAAAAAAAAAAGACCGTTGCTTAACTTTTGCTGTGATACCACGCCACGTGTTTCTACAATTGGGGGAAAGTTGCCGCCTTGTGATTTGTTGTGTGCTGCTTTCAAAATTAGGGGCTACTAAAGTAAGTGCTGTGAGAGAAATTGTGGTTTTTAAGAGAAGGAGGGATGACTGGCGTGCCGCCTCTGTCTTTTTTTTGTTTTCTTTCTTTACTCCTTTTCTTTCTGGTTTGTCTGGGTCTTCGGCCGTTTTTCTGTTGTTTGAACTTTTTTTTTTCCTATTCGTTCTGGACCGCTTGCCGATTGATGCCGATCAAATATTGTGTGTGTATGTGTGTGTATATACGCGTGTGTGTTTGTATTAATGAAAATTTGCTTATGACGCGAAGTGATGAGGAAAAAAAAAGGAATAATTGGGTTCAGCAGTTCCGTTCTCTCCTCATAATCGTCGGCCGCCACTTTCATAACCTTCTTTTCTTTTTTTTTTTTCATTGTTCCTCCCCTAACGCGGATTTTTTTAAAATTTCTTTCGTCATCCTCTTTGTTTGTTTGTTCGTGTTTTTTTTTTCGTATATTCCTTTCCCGTTCACTGTGTGTGTGTATATATATATATAAATAACTCAAACTTATTATCCGTAGTTTGAGAGGGATTTTGTTATGGAGTTAAATGCGGGCGGCTGCGGCACAATACAGTGGAGGGGAATTCTTTTCTTTTCTTTTTTTCCTTTTTAACGTGCAGGGCTTTATTACCGGCTGACAGAAACGTAACGTATTTGTGTTGAGGGGGGAAGTGGGGAGTGGGGAATATACCGAATGCGGCGTAAGTGAAGTGTTCGTTTAGAGGATGCGGAGGGAATGGGAAAATAAGTGACATCGTCCCTATGTTTTGTTTTTCTTTTTGAGGTTAACTTTGCTCATCGTCTTTTTTTTTTTTTAGATTGCGCGAACGGACATGCCTACACTACAAATACGTGATGATAAATAAATAGTATATATATATATATATATCCATTTTACGTTTTTTTTCGGTTTGTTTATTTGTGACTCATTAGTTTCACCATTAGCATGCAGTGCACCCAGTTGGGTAATTACGCCCTCAAAGTGGGTCATATAGAAGAAAAGAAAAGAAAAAGCTAGAGAAAAAAAAAGATGGAATGTAGAAAAAAGAATTGGAGGGAAGGAATAAGGAATGTTCGGAATTGTAACACGTTTGTTCAGTACAATAGATACTTAGCTATTCCCTTTTTCTTTTGTTTTTCTTTTGCATTTTTTTTTTGTTTTGCGGGGTCCTTCGCTGTGTGCTCGTGTGCTTCGCAATTGGGAAGAGGTAGCGATAAATGCCATTAAACAATAAGTAGGAGTACATCATCATTTGCCGCTTTTCCCCTACAACTTGTTACACCTCTGTTCATAACATCGATTATTCTTTCTCCCCATCAGATCATTTTTATGCCACTTTGTATCTACAACATAGCAGCTTAAAGTCAGCCTGTGGATGATTTTTCTACTGCTATACGCACATATATACGGATATATACGGATATATACTGATATATATATATATATATATATTTATTCTCTTTTACCTGTTTGCCCATTTTACCTCACCACAGTGTTATGGAGGTTCGTTCCGCTTTTTTGCACTGGTTCGATGCGGCTGCGGCTGCGGCATTGGTAATTGTATTGCTCTGCGCATAGCTTACTGCTAAAGAATTACATACGCCGCGAGTTGCGCGGCTACTTGGCGTGTGTTTGTGTTCGATAATACTCACTTTCCTAGTCTTTCTGCCTTTAACTGTTTACGTTTCCCCTTTCTTTCTTTCTTTCTTGTGCTGTTACTCGAATCTTTCTTGCCAAGCAAATATTAGTTTGATCATCGTAGCGCGCACTCATTGGGGTGCTACTGTTTCTCGATTACGGGGTTCAGGGTAGGTTGCAATTACTGTTTTCACCTTCAATTTCATCTGACGCATTTTCCGTCTTGGGCCCAGTCACGTTGTTGGGGTTTATTCTTTTTTTCTTTTCTAAAAGCCCTCGGGATGAATATATATATGTATATATGTATACTGCAGGATTAATATGCGCTGAATCCTTTAGGCGATTGGAACGTCAACTGATCGAACTGTGCACCGGCACGTCCGATTGTCGTGTTTGCTAATTTTACTGTTATGAAGAGATAACTGCGGTCCTGTGGAAGTGACGTGTGTGTGTATGGATGCCGTTATATTGTTTGAAAGAAACATGTTGTCTGCGCCTTTTGTTGAGTTCCCTGCTTTTGCGGAGAAATCAAAGTGTAACCATTGGTTAGAGGAAACTGCCTTTACATACGTATAAATTCATTTCAGTCCATGGTTTCCTGTGCGGACGTCGCATTTCTTCATGTCAATCTCTCTTTCTCTCTTTCATCGCATGCTTTTAACAAGCCACTCTCATCTGTTTTATGCAGTTGTTATTGTTGTTGTTGATTCAAACACCTTTCTTTCATTGCTTCAACTGTATTCATCACAACCGACCTCTTTATTCGTTCTACTGTATGTGAGAGTGTGGTGTCATAACACAGGTTGCGTTTATCAGGTGCTGCATATACATTGGAGAGGAAACAGATATGGGGAAGCTTCAGGTTTGTATTTGTGCCGCGCGGAGCCTGCACGACAGGAGAACGCTTTGCACACCTGATCCCTATTGTTGTGTACAGGTAGGCGATACAATACATAAGACAAAAGTCGTGAACAATACATGTAATCCTGTGTGGAACCAAACATTTCGGTTTCACGTGGCCAACGAAGCTAACGCACAGGTGTGTGTCGAGCTTTGGAACAGAGACATCGTTGCGGACGAAATATTGGGATCTCTCTGCCTTCCTTTGACTGATCTGACGATGGGTATCGCTCAGGATTCATGGTATCTTCTTTCTCACTCTGCCACAAATGCGGAGTTGCGCATCCGTGTTTTAGCTTGTGACTTCGGTAAAAAACCGCAACTCAGTGAGCGGTGGAAGGTGACGAATGATATCAATAATTGCCCCGTGTTGGCCGCCGGTGGAAAACCGCCCGCGTCTGCCGACCCCGTCACCGTCCCCACAAACTCCAACAACACGCCATTCGCATCAAAGATGGGGCCGGCTGTGGTTCCTGAAGCTGTAGCCTCAGCATAACTTTTCTTCATGTATAGTTTCTCTTCATGGGCAAAATCTTCTCTCTAGAGTGTTAAACTGTTATACGAAATTGCCTAAAAATGCATAAAAGTAAAGAAACGGGTATGAGTGATCATGTGCTTTTGCTTTTTCAGGGGTGGAAAGGGAAGGGGCCGCCGGTAAGGAACGCCCGCTCTCTCCCCATTTGTTTTTTCCTTGTATCGAGAAGAAACGGAACTCCTTTTCGCGGCGCGTGAATGTGGTCGGTCCATCCGAACAACAAGAATGAGGGAGGGAAGGAAATCAAAGGTAAAGTGAAACTAAAGGGCATACATGTATTATTATTTCAAGTGATGGTGAAAGTTCCCCCCTCCTGCGTGTAGAATTGAAACTAGCTTACCTTTGTGTCTTGCGTGTTTTTTCCCTTCTCCCTTTCAACTTGCCCCCCCCCTGGGCTGCTGCTTTGATGCATACGAGGCTGAGTCTAACAATAAATTGAAGGCATGTTGTGTAAAAAGTGTTACTCGCCACCACATATTTCGCGCTATCATGTATCGGCATCAATATATACACATAAGTAGATAAATGTATCTGCTTTCATTTGTCCTTCTTTTTCTTTTGAGGTTCACTACTTCCTACCTTTCTCTCACATAATTATAAGCGTCTGTTTTTCGTTTCTGTGAAAAAAGATTTCACTGAACTTCCAAGGACTTAGAGCCCTCAAAGCGGCGCAGCTATAGTATCACCGATCAAGATGAGCGATTCGGAGTCCATTCAGTTTAATGTAATGTCAGAGCTCGAGTCTCCGGTAGTCGGTCGAGAGGGAAGGAACGCCTCTCGTGGTGAGAGTAGGAAACCTTCCGTGAAGGATTTGAAGCGGCCACCACTTCATGGAGCTCCTTCCCCCACTTCACGCAAGAGTTTGAGACGTTCGTCCGAAGGATCAAGTTTGCAGTTTGTGGTGTGTGGCGAGGCGGGAGGGGATGACTCGGATAATACAGACACCATTCAGTTTAATGTAATGTCAGAGCTCGAGTCTCCGGTAGTCGGTCGAGAGGGAAGGAACGCCTCTCGTGGTGAGAGTAGGAAACCTTCCGTGAAGGATTTGAAGCGGCCACCACTTCATGGAGCTCCTTCCCCCACTTCACGCAAGAGTTTGAGACGTTCGTCCGGAGGATCAAGTTTGCAGTTTGTGGTGTGTGGCGAGGCGGGAGGGGATGACTCGGATAATACAGACACCATTCAGTTTAAAACTGAAGGAGGTTCGCGCAATATATCTCTTAAGGCAGCTTCCCCCACTTCGATAGCGGGAAACCGACGTAATGACTCTAACGGTAGGAGCCTTCGGCGGTCAAGCACGGAGAGTGGAGATGAATCAGTTGTTTTCGTCATAGAGGACACGCAGTCGACTGGCGGCAAGAAACCTCTTTCACGGCGTGAGGCTTCGAACGATGACACCATCAGCTTTGTTGTGGGTGATTCGGGGGGTGGTGATGAAGAAGGTGCGGACGGGAGTAGCATGCAGAAGAGTTTGAGTTTTACTGTTGTTGGCTCTGGAGAGTTGCCTGTCGCACCGCCGGTCTTTACTGGGAAGCAAGGCTCATCATCGCCGCAACTAATGTCTCCTTTGGAGGCTCCGTCGAAGCCTGGTGTTGGGTCAAGGGATATGCAGAGACCACCAAAAGCAGTTTCTCGACCCAAGGAGGCAAATAATCTGAAGGGGAAATATCGGTCTTCTAGTCGAGCGAATACCGGAGACGGCGGTATGACGCGGTCGGATAGCTACGATGTGGTAGAGGAAGGTGGCACCCTTAAGATTTGTAGCACAGCCAGCAAGCACACAAGGGCAGGACGGTTGGACATACCGCATACCACCACAAGGGGAAAAGACGTGCTTCCACCTACGGCGAGTGAAGCTGGGAAGCTATCACCTGGGGAAACGCGCACATCAACTGCGTTAGCGCCTAGCGCCTCTGCTCTGGTTCCGCTACCATTTCCACATCCGTCGCAGAAGAAATTTTCCTTGAAAGCTGCTGATATAGAGGAGATGTTTCTTCAGGCAAAGGTGTACACAGAACATTGGCGAATGTTCAACGACATTCAACGAGAGGAGGTAGCACGACTGGCACAACGAATTGTAGAGATACGCGATGGGAGTTCCAACACTGCGGGCAAAATGAAGGGAAAGAGTGGGGAAGAAGGAAAGGACAAACCCCTGTGCTTTGCTGATCTCTTCCGAGTAAAATCCTTCTTGAAGGAGACTGACTTGCCATGGAACACAGAACGCTTAGGTAACCAGAAGAAACGGTTGCCCCCGGGTCGACGGCCAGCGGCCCCCGCCCGCTTAGTTGAAGGAGGTAAATTACCTGCTGGTCGTGGAATGAGCCGTCGTGACGATTCCGGTGCGAACAGGCGCCAGCGGCCATCCCCACAGGGAAATAAGGGAACACGGGTGCCTAAAGGTGCCAAATTGGGCGTGCCGCATTTTGAGAATGTAGCCGAGGAAATGGAGTGTGACGCGGTAGCACAGTTTGCGGAGATATATGGTGTCGCGTGGCCTCCATCGTCGAAAAATGAATTGTTCTTCTTGACGGGCGTACGACTCACGCAGAAGCAGTGCGAAGAGTTCTACGATTCAATGCGGCTTTACGTTGTGGCATCATCAAAAGTAAACGCAAACATGAACCTGCTCAACGCGCACGAAAGAGATTTGAGCCCGTCCCGCCTATCGGACGCGAAGCGAAAGGTGCGAGTGACACGCACGACCCTTTTACGCAAAGCGTTTACGGTGATGGATGTGGAGAAGAATGGTGTCATAAACGCTGCGTTACTTCCTTCGATTCAACGATTACTTGAGGAGGAACGGAGGCATTTGCAAAGCGTATTAGGTGGTGACGTGACTCCGGAGACTTTCCTGTCGCGGTCACGAGGTGAGAAGGCTAAACTTAACGGCAACGTAGAAACCGTAGTTTCCCCTAAAGTGCCACAAAATAGCACTGCAGTGAATGCTGTGGGCACACTGCGCATATATAGCTTGGTTTTGGACGTACTCCTCCCGCTTCTCTGTGCCTCGGGCCTATTAACATTCGACTTCACAACGGTGGGCTTACTCGTCTTCGGCACGTTGAGTTTATCCACGGCGGGCGCTAGTCCCAGTTTTCTGAAGTGGCGGGAAGCCGCCCAACGCTGTTTTGAGTCCCTGCTCAAAAACCCCGTATAGATGTATCGTTATTAAGTTGTAAACGTGTGGGTGCGTTTGTATGTCTTGCCATATGATGATTATAGCGGCTAGGTGACTGCTTAAAAGAGGCGTTACGGTGTGCCAAAGCTGAAGGGAAAGGTGTCGATCAAAAAGAAAAGAAAAGGGTTCGTCTCCCTCTGCGGCTGATACACCAACATAAATAAACAGAATTATGCATATATATATATATATATATATATATATATATGAATGCCCGTTTGCTTTGTTGCCCTTGGAGATATGATGTCATTGCACCGGCGTGACGTCGAGCATGTGATGATAGTTTCCTTTTACTTTTGATGATGCTCGGGCCAACTTGTACCAGTGTTAGGGAGGCAACCGAGGTATCTTCTTTTTTAAATTTAATGTCATTGCTGTAGTTTTGTTTCCTTTTCATCATAGAGGACTCGCATACATTTTCCCTGTTCAAACTTATGTTTTTCTTTTTCCGCTGCTGAGTTTTACGTCTGCCTGTTTGGATAAGTTGCCCTTGCATCGCTTTTCGTTTTTGCCAAATATCTCAGGCTGCATCACTAACTTTAGTTGCCGTGTGGTGCTCAAATGAGCAGGTAAGTTTCTTTCCCCATTGTGCAGTTGCGCCTCCGTAAGAAAAGCCTACGATTATGCATCACCCGCTTTTCTTCGTTTTTCCTTCGGTGTGTACGGCGGTTGTGTTGCTGTGTCTGCGATTAAAAAAAAAAACCGCAACTGTTTTGTAGCGAAGCTGAGTCAAACTGAAGAAGGCAGTTGGGAACCACTTTTTTTTTTTCTACGTCAAGGAGACAATACTCGCATATGGTTTGCATATTGGTGGGGTGCGACACCGTATGATGCACGCGACGTCACTGCATTAGTGAATTATTTGATGCAGGTGGTTAAACGCAACCTTTATAGACTCGAACGGATAATTAAAGGTGCGAAGATATATTTTTTTTTCTGCAGCGCGTGAAATATCTGGTCATTGCGCCACGTGAGTTGTTTATGTCTCTTGTTACGTTACATCGCACCATCGCCGTTGTTAACTTTAGTGTCGAGGTGATGCTGGGAGTGCCGTAGCTGAACCTGCACCTTAATTCATCTGTTGGAACATATATTCTCCGAACCCCCGCCCAGTGGAGAATTTCGCTTCTTTAACATCGACGCACCTGTAATGGTTAACATTTAAAAATAAATACGATATTCCGCTCCCGTTTCAACAACATGTTCCCCGCCTCGGGGACGTACGTGTACATATATATATATATATATATGGCGCTGCCTGTGTCCTTCGGTTGGGAGCATATAAATTCAATAATAGTGTGGCATACATTGCAATGTGTTTTTGTGTGCATTGCTGCTCGTATTGAAGGGTTTCGTAAGTCACCTTTCATTTATGTCGCGGAATCTCCGCTGGGTTTCGAAACCTCTCAATAGGGGATGTGACGTCGGGGTAGCGAATATTGTTGAACTTGTGCGGTTAGAGTTACTGGTAGTGTTTAGGTTATTTTAACAAGGAGTTTTTACTCCGCTCTCCCTCTTCTATTTGACATTGTTTAACCTATCTTCCTTAACGAATTCCGTCAATGTACTCTTTTTTTTTTTTTGTGGCATAGGGGAATCGAAGCACGTGAGACTTCACACCGCTCCTTTTTTTTTTTAAATCAATTCCTTTACACTCACCCTTTCCCTTCCCCCTTTTACAATAATTTTTGCTGCATTTATTCCTAGTATTTTTGCATAGTCGTCGGGGAGTGTAGGGAAGAGAGGGAGAAGAGGAAAGCATGCGACGGCTAAGCCTTCTTCCACGCAGGAGCGCTGCAGTTGTGGGCTCCGCTTACGCTCGATCCGCGACGCCAGCGGCCCCAACGAATTTAAAGGCTTCAACTCTGGAGTTAAATAACCCAGTAGTTACGCACACTGCTCACACACCCGTGACACTAACTGCCACTACTGACGCTGCCAGCGGTAATATTTATAGTAGCAAGGAAGTTGAAGCTGAAGTCGCAGTGCCCGCCGCAGGTGCGAAGGAAAAAATTCAAGCCAGCAGGCGTAAGCATGTTAATACGGTTGAGCTTTTGATATCCATGGCAGTTACCCTACAGAAGAAATCTAGTAGCGCCGCCGCTGCTGCCGTCACAGACAGCGCTTGTGGGGACGAAAAGAAGGAAGCAACCGATGGGGATGCAACCGTCGGTATTGCGCCCCGGCCGGTAGACCCACTGCAACTCCTGAAAGCACTTCGGGCGTATATTCGTAGTGAGGACATTTTGGCCGAGTTGTGTCGTTCCAAGGTGCAGGCCGTACGGCAGCGCTACGTGGCCATTCGTGCGCGGCGGCAGCGAGTTCCCGCCTTTCATCGTGATATCCTTTTGAGTGAAGTGACCCGCGTTGTTGAGCGGCGCGAGGTGCCATACATTGAAGTCGCTCGGTTACTTCGGCCCCATTGGCCCGCACAACTTATGGATGCTTCTGGTGGCCGTTACCATTCCTTCCTGCAGCGGAGTCTGCTGGCGTGGATTGCGGAGTTGTTGCGAGAGGGCAAACTCTCACCAGAAGAGGCGCGGTCGGTACTGTCACAGTGCCCACGACTCTTTCATGGGCATTTATCGCTCATGAGTTCTATTGTAGAGTGTGCACTCCTTGATATCAACACAATACAAAGCCCTGATCCAATCATAGGTTTGATGTGGTCTGTGAATGAAGCGGGCACACATGCACCCAATCACTTTTGGCAACGTACCGTGGGTAGGTTGGCACAATTGAATCGCTCGTTGAGGGATACATTAGGAGATGCGATGCAACTGGGGAAATATGGGAACGGGCCCAAAGATGGCACTACCATCCACAGCGGTCCCGGTGGTAGGGAAAAAAAAGGTGAAAAGGGTAATATCAAAAGTAACAACGATAATAAGGGGGGTAATATTAATGACACCAAGCAAAACTATACGGTGGGCCATGTGTTTTCTGGACTTACAACTAGGCAGCTATTCCGTGTATTACGAGTACTTCGAAAGGAATGCTGGTGCAACGATGTCTCTACCGTTTACGACTTTGTCGACAAGGCTCTAAAAAATATTGCCTTTGAGGTGGAGGCTATTGGATCATGTGAAGCCACTTCTCAAAAGCGCCCAATGTCAAGGCAAACAATCACCCAGCGCGTAAAAAAATCAGCGGACCTCACTCCGAAGGAGTTGCTCTCGCTGTTGAGCATCGCGGGCGAACTGGGTGTTGACTTCCATGCATCACTTGCGAGGACATCGGACTTTCTCCTGGCGCCAATGGTACATTATTTGGACCGCGAGGAGTTGTTACAGTTGTCTTTATTTGTTCGAAAGACACGCTGTGATTCACTAACGCTCGTACAATCGATAGCAGATGAAATTGTACGGCGTGGGGTGAATTATCCACTTTCGGTTAGTCTGAGCAAGGCGGCCCTGCGCACGGCGCTTCAGAAGCCAGTTCTGCTTTCACAACTTACCCTCACACCACTTGTTGATCATGTCATATCTTTATGCAGGACGTACGGCTGGTATATGCGAGCGTCGCAGCTGCTTGGTTGGGCGGAAGTGTTATATGATCTTTCTCGTCGCTACGCTCCATCGTCATCTGTTGGCGTCAACGTACGTTCGTGTGTAGAAGCACTCGCAGCGCCGTTGCGTGCTATGCTTGAGGCGGGCGTGGTGCCGATGCCCGTCGTTTCCCGCTTCATTGAGCTCACGGTTATTCTCGGCATGCGCGCAAAGCCACATCAATATACGCAATCTATCAAACTGTGGGAGGAGCGCAATGCTGCGGCGAACGCACGTATAACTTTTGCGAAGAGTGTCTTGAATAAAGAGAGTGACATGTTGATTCCGATGTCGGAGCTCCTGTACGACGCAGCGGAATTGGAGGATTCTGGTGAGGTGGGCGAGGTAACCTCCCGTCCTACTGCTGAGCTGTGCAGAGCAGCGCGTCAGGTGTATGATGAGCTAATTTACTTGTTTGAGATGCAGATGATCATGCGCTCGCCGATTACACAAAAGGAGGAGGATCGACTGAATGACACGTTTAGTCACGTCGGGTTGTACAACATTGTTGTTGGTGCCAGAGCCATGTGGCGGGTACATCTTCAGCCTTCTTCTTTTCCTTCAGCCAATGCCTCTTGTGTTGAGGGCGTCGTTCCATTGAGTTCGCCTCACCGTATTTCCTCTACACCGCCTCGAGCACTACCTGTGTGGGTGGAGCGACGCATTAACGCTACCATCGAGGGCCGCATAAGGCGTGCAAATATAAGCGCCACCTCAACCGACGAGGATGTGCTCCGTTTGTTCGGGCAACGCCACTGTAACGCAGCAAAAGTGCGTCACTTCATGCAACTGCTAATGGAGGAGTCGTCGTTGGTTCTGGTTAAGCAGCAGCGTTTCGTCTGGATTTTTACGGCGGAACTGGCGCGCCGATTTGGTGGGGGACAGGAGCAGCAAATGGCGCAGAAGATGTTAGCGAAGGTATTTTGTTAGTCCGAAAGGCTGGATGAGCAACTAAAGAGGCAAATTAAGGAGCCTCAAAGGTACTGGACCGTGGGTAATGCGTGCATAACTGGAGCTAGTTGTGCAGTTGAGGAGGGTATTTGGTGGGATTTTGCGTGATCTATGTGTCACATCAACCACGCAGATGCGGATTGCTCCTTTTCAGTTTTGCCACTTATCTAACAAGTT
Source organism: Trypanosoma brucei gambiense DAL972 (assembly GCF_000210295.1). Classification (NCBI taxonomy): domain Eukaryota; phylum Euglenozoa; class Kinetoplastea; order Trypanosomatida; family Trypanosomatidae; genus Trypanosoma; species Trypanosoma brucei. The sequence continues at coordinate 2,152,516 of NC_026741.1, forward strand.
AATTCGCTTTTAAGCGCATTGGTGTGTGGCAGCCGGCAGTAGGCTGAGGCCAGGTGAAACTAATCCGCGAAATGAAGTTTGATGTAAACATCGTCGCACGAAATGATGACTTGGGACATGGCCGCAGTTCGTTACGTGCACAACATGAAGACGGGCTGTGTGGTCCAGTTTATGCCTTCGCAGTTCCTTTTTCTCTGTTCGCAGATGCCTGCATTTACTGATTTCTGAGTTTTATGCTCGCACTGAGGGGGGTTGTTAAGCGTACTGCATGATTTCTTTTCGTCGATGTGTCACTCACACCAGTCGCGTAGTTTGCGTTATTCTGTTTGGGACACACATTGTTATTTTATTTTATTTTTTACACCAATAAAAAACATTGGGGGTACACTCTCTCTCCCTTCACTTCTCCTCGTTATGTATTTGTAGGCCAAGTCAATAAAATTAGCTTGATGTACCGTCTTTATCGTCGGACTGTAGGTTATCAGTCGCTACACCAGAGGTTGTCAGCGTGCCACGTTATGTGTCGCCACGTTTCTACGGATAACAGCGATGGCACAACACCACCCAAACCGCGACGCAGCGGCATCAGGCGGGTTGTCCCTTCTGATGAGGAAATGGCGGAACTGCACGATCTCGAGCAGGAGGTGGCATCCACAACTTCCTCTCGGTCGAAGCAGTCGGCGCTCTCTGGTGTCATGGTGGAACCCATGCGCTTCTCCACTTCCGGTGACTCGGGAATGGAAGGCGCTGGGGACGATTTAGGGGAGTTAGAAGCCGAAGGGGACGAAGAGGGTGTAGGAACAAATTCGTTGGCTGAAGCGGAAAACGTATACAAAAGACACAATGATGGAGGTGCGCTGGAGAAGCGGGGCTTAGCGATCCCTCCATCAGGGAAACCGACAGACCCGCTGCTGGCCAACAGGGACGGCGAAGGAGAAGGGGGCGCGGTGCCTTTGTCGCAGGCGGAGGAAATGCCGGTGAGTCGCAGCACACTTGAACGACAAGCTTGTGTGCGCTCGCTTTCCCTAGAGGAGTTGGTGGAGGTTGTGACTCTTTACCTGCGTGCGACGAAGAACCCACGGCTGGTGTCCGCCGATGAGGAACATATCTTTTTTCCTGTTCTCATGGAGCGTCTGAATGAATTCCACGTCAGCCAGTTGCTGGATGTTGTGGAATGCCACTGGGCCCGTTCCACACTTGTGCGGTACGGTACAACCTTCAAGGATATGGTTCGTGACAGAATTGCACTTATCGCAACCGCGGCGGCAAAGAGCGCCTCCAAGCGGCCGGCAGCTGCGGGGGAGAGTGTCAATGATAACAGGAATGGTGGTGCTGTGGAGGAGGAAGCTGATGATTATGATGAACAAGGTGATGCAGTGTACGTGCACGAGGCAGAGGAGAAAACTTCAGACCTTATCATCCTTCGTGCGGCCGAGGAAATGTCACCCGAGACGGTGCTGCGGTGCATCATTGTTATGGGCATGAGTGCTGGTCGTAGAAAGCGGGACCTGCAATTCTTTCAGGCGATGGGTATGTTTTTAGTTCACCACATTAATCACTACAAAGATCCACATGAATTGGTGCGTGTGCTCACGGCTTTTGCTCGCGCTAAAATCGTTCCACCTAAACGTTTCCTGGCGCTCTTAGGTCGGCGTTTTGCTGTGCTCAACAAACGGAAAAAGTTAGGGTCATTGCCTAGTTACCGAGCGTTCGTTAACCTTTACAAAATGGGCCACGATCAGATGAACACTTTTCGGTTTCTTGCGGACTGCATTTTGGAGACAATTGATTCCAACATTAAAGCGGAGAAGAAACGGCTGCGCTTGGCCCAACTTCAAAGCAGCTCTAACATTACCGCCGCTACGACCAACGGAAACGGTGCGACTAATGAGAACGGATGCGGTGGCTCCACAAGTAGTTCTAACCCAACTGTAACTAATACTACTGGCGCGGGGGATTTAAAGGCAACACACACATCTGAAGGAGCTTCCGACGTTGCATTCATCGGGGATTTGGACCCGCATCTGCTACAGAACCTGAGAGCACGGGAGCGGTTCAAGAGGCTAACGGAACTAAAACCGTCAATGTTTACCAAGCTTCTCCTTGTTCTTGCACGCTTTGGCGCACCGCATCAACAGTACTTACGACCCACAACTGTGCCGCTCATTCTTCCCACATTGCGGGCCTTCCCACCACCGAGTTTTACACGTTTACTTCGCGCCATGTCTCTCTTCAGGACGACGGATTTGGACCTCATCGAACCTGTCATCGACTTCATGGCCGATAGCCTTGGTCCAACAAATGTTGTACCCGCAGATGTGCTGCAAATGGTCCGCCTGGTGGCGCCGCCTGACGTACCGGTACCCCGCAACCTTGTAAAGCTCATATCGTTATGTGAGGCAGTGTACTCCAGCTCGGCCTCGTTCAGCCACTCTGATGGGAAAAGTAGCGATAGCACTGATGCCGCTGCGTGTGCAATGACCACGTTATCCCCGATACGACCTGGGGATATGTGTGCCGTTGCAGTTGTTTTATTAAAGATTCAAATGAAGGACGATGTGCCACTTGAGGCGTTGGACCCACTCACCCGCTTGATGGAATTCTTTGCAGAGCGAATGTACCTTCTAATGAAGTTACATATCGTTTCATTGACGCACGTTGACGTCTTCACGGATCTTTGCCGACAGCAACAACATCCGGACGTGTCGGGGCATATTGAACGGCTTTGTGCTGAACGGCGTCGTGTAAATGATGCAGAAGGTGATGACGAATATTACAGCCAGTTGGACATTGACGTGCGCGAAACCCTTCACCGCATCCTTATCGTAAACGACTATAACACCTACGGTCAGTACCGCCCCACACCTGGCGTTCTGCAAGTGGACTTCAAGCAGGCACTAACAGAAGTTAGTGCTTTCGATGTGCTTGAGGCGGCAGACCTTTTCGCTCAAGCTTTCTCCAATGCTCTAAAGCCAGCTGTGGAACGGCATCTCAGCAGAAGTATTATCGCTAAGCTGGACGGTGGTGGGGAGGAGGTCATTACGGAGGGGAACAGCATTGTCCTTCGGCCTCCGCGCGAATTACTGCTTACGCGTGAAGATCTTGGGAAGTTTGTGTGCTTGCTTCAACGGACACCGCTGAGGCGGGTGCGGGCATCGCCAGTTGTGTGGCGATTTGTTGAAGAAAAAGCGAAGAAACTGGGGATGGATGATGTACTGAGGGTGGTCGAGAATAAACTGGCCACAGCAGTTTAGCATGAACTCTTTTTGATACCAGAGGCTGTGATCCTCTGAGGGGAGGGGTAATTTAATTATTCACACAAACTGCAGTGGGATGTGCCGCGAGTTGTTGTTTGGGTGAGGAGCGGCACACGGGGAGAGCAGTGGAAAAAGAAGGCAACTGCAATGAGGAAGCAAGTCGGATGTCTTTCCTGTGCTTTGGTAAGGTTTCAACAAGGCCGGAGGTCACTGTGAAACATCGTGTTATGTTTTTTTTTTGAGATTTGCTCATTTGTTGCCTCGTCATTTTTTTCCTTTTTTGCTCGTAACACACCCCTAAAGCAGGCGCTTACCGCTAAAACAACATCTCCGATGATACACACATGGTGGTCACACATATGAATTTCTTACCTATGCATCGAATCACAGTACCGGCTTCAGCGGGACGTGTTTTTCGTACATTCGTGCTTTGGGTACCAGCAGGGATGCATCCCGGAGTAAACTTTTAAACGGTTGTTCATCGCGCACAGTGTTTCTTTGGTATCATTGTTTCTAATGTATTTCTAATCCCTACCCGTTGTGTGTGTAGTAGTATGGGTCAAAACAGTCAAAAACTTTTGTAAAGGAAGAGAAAGGACATACATACCTTTGTTTAGGGTGCGCAATGACTGCAGTTAAGGAGCCTCGGGTAGATTTTGAACTGCACAACTCTTCCATAGCGCGTGACGACGCCTGCCTCCAGTGGCTTTTCTCACGATACCGCGCACACACATCAACTACGTTACCGTCAAGGAGTGACACCAGTGCTGCACCAACAACAAAGGGGAATGATAACATTAAAAACGCTACAGAAGCACTGTTAGTTCAATTGGAGAATGACGTTACCGCCTGCAAGGCTCTCCGCTGGGAGAAATTCAGGTACAGCTCACCAATATATGAGGCAGCATCACCAACTTACCCACTGCGAAGGGGCTCCACAATTGAAACGGTTGTTGAGGAGGTTGAAGATTCCGCTGCCACTACCGGAACAGTGGGGAAACCGCATCGCGTTCTCCGCGTAAAACTTCAGGAATCCTCTCCCAAACATGATCATGAAGCTTGCGTCAGGAGCGTGCAGGAGGAGCCATCCCGCCACGTATTCGCTGAGATGTTGAGGAAGAAGAATAGGGAGAACCTTGTAAGGAGCATTGAAGAAGCGGAAGCCGCTCGTGGCCACAACGGACACTCGGGATGGTTGCGACCGTATTTTGGTGGTTATTTCCACATGCCGCTTCCCCGCGGCCCCACAAGGTTCCTCGTTTTCCCACAGTGGCACCACGACGTCACTGTCGCAACTGAGAAGCAGCAATGGTTTCCATACTTCCTGCGTGGGAGTTGCTATCAAAAGGGCCCACATGCACGTGTCCCTATTGTTGGCGACGCTGTTCGCCCGCTCCGCATGCCGTGGAATGACTTAGTTCTGGCTGTATCTTTTGCGCGAGAGTTCCCGAGAGAACTCTCCGAGGACTTTGGGGATCGCGTAAGGTTGTGGCGGGATGTTGATGCCATTTACTTGGATGGGCACGCCAATCAAGTGCGTACTGAGCGCCTGGTGCTCTGCAAGACACGTAGCAAGTCACCAGAAATGAACCATCTGTCTGCAGGTGAGACTGCAGTAGTTAGCATGACAGAAGAGGCGGAGGCCGAGGGGAAGGAGACGGAGACGGAAATCATTACCACAAAACTTCGTGAGTCGGGGTTTCGTGCGTCACTGCAATTTCGCAACCCACGTTACTCACT
>NC_026741.1:2157612-2225824 GCF_000210295.1 Trypanosoma brucei gambiense DAL972
CGAAGAAACGTGGCACGCAAATGTCGAGTTGGAACGGCTTACTTCAGAGAAGAAGGTCGCGGGGGAGAAGTTGTTGCAGCTGAGTCTAGGTTGCGACAGCTGCACTGCCGAACTGACAAAGCTTCGCAAACAACACGAAGAGAAGTTGGTGCTTGTTGACACTCAAGAGCTGCAATTACAGGATCTGAAGCGCACATTGCATCAGCGGAATGGTGAGCTCGGTACTCTCGCCGAGCGGAAGCGACAGTTAACATGTGATATCGCGGAGCGGCTTTCTGAGATTGCCGTGCATCATGATATGATGAAGATGGAGGCTAAACTCGTAGAGGAGCAGCGGCGGCGTCTTGTGTCAGATTTGCGTGAGAGGCAAAAGGCGCTTGTCGGCCTTCGCAACCGTTACGACGTTCAGCTCGTGCGTCTTGATCCTGAGAAGGCAAATTGGACTCCAGCGCAAGTTGTTATGGAGGCAGCGCGCGAGCGGGAGGATTTGCAATTGCGTGGTGACACCTTAGATGCCCGCGTGAGCCGAATGGAACGGGAGATGGCAAAGTTAAAGCGGACACTAGATGTCATTCGCGCGAGCAATTCGAACTACCGCCACATGTTTGACCCCGTGCCGGAGAGTCACGACATGGTAAAAATGCGCATAGCACTCCAACAGCAGCAACGAGACTTAAAGGCAGCTGTGAGTCGACGCGTGATGGAGCTGAATGATTACCAGCAGGTAATGGAAAGCAAGGAGCAAGACCTCCGGCAGACACTGGAAAAAAAGGAGAGGGCGCGAGCTACCGTAGAAAACCTGCAGCAAGCATGCGAGCAGGTACATGAAGGGATTATGCAAGCCCGGGAGACAGTTATTCGCTACACCCAAACCATACAGAAGGCAAGCGCCAATGTAGCACCGGAGGTTGTGGCAGATGTCGAACTCCAGGAGAACCGGGAGATGTTCAACAATGCGTTGGGTCGTTTGCTGCAGTTGGCACAACAGCATGGTGATGAAGTTCGCCACCATGTGCAGACCTTGCTGGCCAGTCGTTTTGTAGTTGAGTAGCATTTCGAGGGAATTGGCAAGCGGTGATTTGTCGTTCCTTGCATATGTGGAGGAGACAAAGTAGCTTTTATGGGAAGCATCATCTATGTATATGTTGAATTGTGTGAAACTTTCTGTGTCGCCCACAACTATCGAATTGTTAGGACAGCAACTCCTGCGCATCCTACGTTGTAGTTCCTGTCAGTATCGCCACATTTGTTCTGACCTTTTCTCCCTCAGTGATGGTGATTATCTTTGTGAGGAAGAATTGCGACAAAAAACTGTTAATCGCACGTATCTGAGTGCAACATGTATGACAGAGAGTCTGTCGTGCTGACTGGATGTAGTGAACAAACAAAGGGTGATGTGTTAGTGTTGTTTAATGCCCTCCCAGGTGGGCACGTCGCATGTGACTCGCAGCCACGTTAGCAGCTGGGGAGAGGGGCCACAGTGACTTATTGAAATCAGTTTGTCCCGTGGGGAAGTGCCGATGCAGTTTAATGAATATATAATTTCCCTTTCACAACTGTTATTTGGGAGCTAATGTGCGGCCATCCCTCTCTGCGCGGTTGATTTTCACAGGAAACTGTGCGCGCCACCGCACTTCTCAGCATGCCTAAACTTGCGGGACAAAACACATTCTCCTCCGCTTGTCTTATTCCTTGTTACAAAAACCGACTATTTTGACGTGTGTTCTCGGTCTAGCATAGTTCCACCAAACCAGCAATCATTTACTCGAAGCGTTAAGCAGAATTAAGACCATTGTTGGTAAGTTTGATCGACTGGCTCATTATCTGTAGCACATGTACTTCGAAGAGGAAGAGAATAATGATGACTACAATAAGGCTGAAGGTGATGAGTCACCACACAGTCGAGCATCTTCAAACGTGTCAGACATGCCGATGCCTCCTCTTCCGCCCCCAACACCACCAGCCGATGTATACGGCTTAGCTACAGAGGAGATTTACAGCATCATCAAAGAATTACGGCGGCAGATTGATGACCCAACAGCCCACCATGACATCAAGGCCATGCTGAAGAAGGAACCTTCCATTCTTTTGGCCGTCACTCGGGTCCTGCATGAGTCCGGACTCCTACGACGTGGTGTTGTGAACGCACATGGACAAGTGGAGGAGCAGATTGTGCCCCTTCCTGAAGCCCCAGCCCCGCCGTTGCCAACGGGGTATAGCAGTTGGGTATAGGTGAATGTCCAAAGCTGTTGTTGCACACAAGTTAATAACATCCGCTTCACCGTTAACACTCCGTACACATCTCAGGCTCGTCGTGGGAATCGGACATGTAGGTTTACACGCGTGCCTGACTGTTATGCATTGCACCAACCCCCAAATTTACGTTTGATTGACTAGGAAGTTAGGGTTGAAACTAGTAGGAAAGTAATGGCAAACACGGCTCTGCTGGAGCGAGAATATGCGCTACCACCGATGGGCGAGCTGTGCTTAGCGACCGCAAGCAGCGGCGGCGCTGCAACCGTTACGCTTCTTGCTCATAGTGTAGGTGAAAGTCTGTAACCGCGCGCTAGTGCTTTTTTGACAGAGTTGTTTCCAGGTGTGCGTTACCCTAATTTTTTTTTACGTGCTTCCTGTAGCTTAAACACCTAGCTCCTCTTCCTGATAGTCGCTACGGAGATCATGCTCTTCATCGGATGAAATCGTCGCTGTAGTCCACTGAAAGAGGCGGCACATCAAAAGGCAGTTGCAATGAACGGCTTATATGAAACACTCTCGTTAACGCAGGGAAAAAGTTGTTGCTATAAGAATGTTTGCTACTCTACTTACTCAAATACACGGTAAGATTAGCCCGAGTTGTCAATGCCAATATCTCAGTGTCACCACCTCTTTCACGGATACGAAACTTTCACTTCTCATATTAAGGTTTCGCAGTCGATCTCACCGCCACCAGATGTCACCAATAAGAAAATACTTCCCTAGTTCTATACATGCGCCCTAATTTCTGCCACACATTCTACTAATTTTGTTGTTTCGTTCCTTCTCTTATCCTTATTGCCTCAGGGTTTGTGTAGGTAAAGAAGTGCCATGACATGATGTGTATTGGCTGCGTGTATTTGAAGCCAGACGCTGGTGAAGACTGACAGCTTATAGTCGGTAAGAACTGTTAGTTCCCTATACGTGTGGGTTAACAGTAACCATCCCCTCCTTCTGTTGCCGTTTCATGGTTCGATGGCGTAAAGGAATTAACTGTGCGTTGTTATACTGACAGTGCTTCTATTGTTGCAGTGGGATTTTGTTTTCTTGCGATGTGAGCAGCATTACACTTTGCTGCATTCCCTTTTTCCAATGCGCATGTTCACCTTTCGTGTTTAATTGCTTGTTATCACAATTCCAATAGGTTAGGTCACATTATTCCTTGCGTAGTGGAAGTGAGATGCGAGCCACCAAAAAGCATCCGAATGATGGAAAGGGAGCCACTACCGATCCATTTGTTGACGGCAGCAATCCAATTCCCTCTGAGGTCGCTGCTTTCGATCCTTCGCAGCAGGAACATGTTGATGTGGTAAAGGAAGTGAAACCCTCGCTTTTCGCCGTACTTCTTGAGAAGTTTATTCCCCATGGTGGATTGTGGTCCTGTGCCCTGAACCTGGCCTCTGCTACATTGGGTGCTGGCATTTGCTCACTGCCTGCAGGTTTCAATTTGAGTGGGATTGTTATGTCCTGCATTTACCTTGTTTGCGTTGCGGTTGGCACGGTGTACTCTCTTAATCTTCTTGCAAAGGTTGCAGTGAAGACGGGATCGCGTAATTACGGAGAAGCTGCCAAAGCAGTGATGGGTCCACTTACTGGTTACTACGCGGCAGCGCTTATGATAGTGATGTGCTTTGGCGGCTCCGTTGCTTACATCATCATTATTGGTATCATTTTGAAGGCTGTGCTCAATCGTGATGGTGTTCCGGAATATTTGAAATCAGAAAGTGGTAATCGGCTAATGACATCCATGGTGTGGTTGGTGATGATCTTACCTATGTGCATTCCCAAGCAGGTTAATTCATTGCGCCACTTATCCTTTGTGGGTGTGATGTTTATTGTGTATTTTTCATGTGTTGTTATTGGCCATTCCATTAATAAGATCATTAATGAGGGTGTCGCTGATGACATCGTGTACATGCGCACTGGAAATAGCGCTTTAGATGGCTTATCACTATTTCTCTTCTCATTTATCTGCCAGCCGAACGCATTTGAAATATTCCGTGAGATGAAACACCGGTCGCCGCAACGCTTCACAATATATGGTACTGTCGGCATGTCAATGTGTGCTGTGCTTTACTTCCTGGTTGGTTTATTTGGTTATTTGGAGTTTGGAGGGGATGCCATTGACACAGTGCTGTCTCTATATGATCCAGGTGAGAATGTTGCCGTTGCAATTGCGTACATTGGGGTTGCTGCCAAGGTTTGTGTTGCCTTTGCTTTGCACATCATACCAATGCGTGATGCACTGTACCATTGTACGGGTTGGCATGTTGATACTGTACCGTATTGGAAGCATTCCCTTATTGTGACGTCTATTACTTTAGCGGCTCTACTAATGGGACTCTTCATTCCGAAAGCATCCACTGTTTTTGGTCTCGTTGGTGCTTTCTGTGGTGGTCATATCGGACTTGTGTTGCCTCCGTTGTTCTACATGTACTCAGGTGGCTTCACGAGGGAAAAAGTTGGTAATATTGATTTCTTTGGTACTTATCTCCTTCTTTTTGTTGGTGTTGTGGCTGTTGTATTTGGCACGGTTTCAACAATATACAACACGGTGCCGTAGTATGATGATGATTTCTACGCGAGTATGTTCTTGGTGCACACATACTTTATTTTTTATCCATAGGTATTGCTTGTGTATATCCACATGCGCAAATATATATTTATATATTTGTACCGTGTAATATTTAATGGGTTGTGGTTTCTTTCATTTTCTTTGCAGTAGCAATATTTCTATGGATCTTCATCTTTCGGTTGCTCCCGCATCTTGTCAGTGATTTATCACTATTATTACATTCTTTTGTGAAAATTATATATGTCGTTTCTTTATGATAACTGAATCCAGTTATTCCTTTGTCGTACTCCCTTTTGTTTCCATTTTCCCCAAAAGGAGAGAGCACACACAACGGTTGGCTTCCCTTTCCACACTTGTTGTTATTGTCATCATTATTATCGGGGTAAACTTAGCATTATTCCTCCTCTAGTGTCACTGCTGCTGTCAACTGGGTTATTGTTGTATCTCTTCTCTTTTGTCAGTCTTAGTGATTCAACTGTTGGAGGAAAAGATCAGGGGCAAGACGTTGTGGTAATGTGTAACGAGATCGGATATCTGTGTTTGAGTTACTGGTTCCGTTTTTTGTTTGCAGTACACATCTCTTTGTCTGTCGACTTCCTATTGACTTCCACCACTTTGTATAGAGTTTGCTGCAGATGTATTTATTATCTTCTTTCTGGTATGTCTTTCAAAATCTCTTCGTTTTCACTTGGATGTTACATTACTATCTTGAAGCGTAAGGTTCGTATCATAATACGCTACCAATATGACGAATCAATCCAGCGGGGGTAATGACAGGGGCCGTCGTGACACGGATCCTTTTGCTCACGCTGGTGATGTAAAATTATCTTCTGACGCTATTGCACTCGATGTAACTCAGAAAGGCCAGGATGATGTGGTAAAGGAAGTGAAACCCTCGCTTTTCGCCGTACTTCTTGAGAAGTTTATTCCCCATGGTGGATTGTGGTCCTGTGCCCTGAACCTGGCCTCTGCTACATTGGGTGCTGGCATTTGCTCACTTCCAACTGGTTTCAATTTGAGTGGGATTGTTATGTCCTGCATTTACCTTGTTTGCGTTGCGGTTGGCACGGTGTACTCTCTTAATCTTCTTGCAAAGGTTGCAGTGAAGACGGGATCGCGTAATTACGGAGAAGCTGCCAAAGCAGTGATGGGTCCACTTACTGGTTACTACGCGGCAGCGCTTATGATAGCGATGTGCTTTGGAGGTAACGTTGCTTACATCATCATTATTGGTATCATTTTGAGAGCTCTATTTAGTCGTGATGGTGTTCCGGAATATTTGAAATCAGAAAGTGGTAATCGGCTAATGACATCCATGGTGTGGTTGGTGATTATCTTGCCTATGTGCATTCCCAAGCAGGTTAATTCATTGCGCCACTTATCCTTTGTGGGTGTGATGTTTATTGTGTATTTTTCATGTGTTGTTATTGGCCATTCCATTAATAAGATCATTAATGAGGGTGTCGCTGATGACATCGTGTACATGCGCACTGGAAATAGCGCTTTAGATGGCTTATCACTATTTCTCTTCTCATTTATCTGCCAGTCGAACGCATTTGAAATATTCCGTGAGATGAAACACCGGTCGCCGCAACGCTTCACAATATATGGTACTGTCGGCATGTCAATGTGTGCTGTGCTTTACTTCCTGGTTGGTTTATTTGGTTATTTGGAGTTTGGAGGGGATGCCATTGACACAGTGCTGTCTCTATATGATCCAGGTGAGAATGTTGCCGTTGCAATTGCGTACATTGGGGTTGCTGCCAAGGTTTGTGTTGCCTTTGCTTTGCACATCATACCAATGCGTGATGCACTGTACCATTGTACGGGTTGGCATGTTGATACTGTACCGTACTGGAAGCATTCCCTTATTGTGACGTCTATTACTTTAGCGGCTCTACTAATGGGACTCTTCATTCCGAAAGCATCCACTGTTTTTGGTCTCGTTGGTGCTTTCTGTGGTGGTCATATCGGACTTGTGTTGCCTCCGTTGTTCTACATGTACTCAGGTGGCTTCACGAGGGAAAAAGTTGGTAATATTGATTTCTTTGGTACTTATCTCCTTCTTTTTGTTGGTGTTGTGGCTGTTGTATTTGGCACGGTTTCAACAATATACAACACGGTGCCGTAGTATGATGATGATTTCTACGCGAGTATGTTCTTGGTGCACACATACTTTATTTTTTATCCATAGGTATTGCTTGTGTATATCCACATGCGCAAATATATATTTATATATTTGTACCGTGTAATATTTAATGGGTTGTGGTTTCTTTCATTTTCTTTGCAGTAGCAATATTTCTATGGATCTTCATCTTTCGGTTGCTCCCGCATCTTGTCAGTGATTTATCACTATTATTACATTCTTTTGTGAAAATTATATATGTCGTTTCTTTATGATAACTGAATCCAGTTATTCCTTTGTCGTACTCCCTTTTGTTTCCATTTTCCCCAAAAGGAGAGAGCACACACAACGGTTGGCTTCCCTTTCCACACTTGTTGTTATTGTCATCATTATTATCGGGGTAAACTTAGCATTATTCCTCCTCTAGTGTCACTGCTGCTGTCAACTGGGTTATTGTTGTATCTCTTCTCTTTTGTCAGTCTTAGTGATTCAACTGTTGGAGGAAAATATCAGGGGCAAGACGTTGTGGTAATGTGTAACGAGATCGGATATCTGTGTTTGAGTTACTGGTTCCGTTTTTTGTTTGCAGTACACATCTCTTTGTCTGTCGACTTCCTATTGACTTCCACCACTTTGTATAGAGTTTGCTGCAGATGTATTTATTATCTTCTTTCTGGTATGTCTTTCAAAATCTCTTCGTTTTCACTTGGATGTTACATTACTATCTTGAAGCGTAAGGTTCGTATCATAATACGCTACCAATATGACGAATCAATCCAGCGGGGGTAATGACAGGGGCCGTCGTGACACGGATCCTTTTGCTCACGCTGGTGATGTAAAATTATCTTCTGACGCTATTGCACTCGATGTAACTCAGAAAGGCCAGGATGATGTGGTAAAGGAAGTGAAACCCTCACTTTTCGCCGTACTTCTTGAGAAGTTTATTCCCCATGGTGGATTGTGGTCCTGTGCCCTGAACCTGGCCTCTGCTACATTGGGTGCTGGCATTTGCTCACTTCCGACTGGTTTCAATTTGAGTGGGATTGTTATGTCCTGCATTTACCTTGTTTGCGTTGCGGTTGGCACGGTGTACTCTCTTAATCTTCTTGCAAAGGTTGCAGTGAAGACGGGATCGCGTAATTACGGAGAAGCTGCGCGGATGGTGATGGGTCCACTTACTGGTTACTACGCGGCAGCGCTTATGATAGCGATGTGCTTTGGAGGTAACGTTGCTTACATCATCATTATTGGTATCATTTTGAAGGCTGTGCTCAATCGTGATGGTGTTCCGGAATATTTGAAATCAGAAAGTGGTAATCGGCTAATGACATCCATGGTGTGGTTGGTGATTATCTTACCTATGTGCATTCCCAAGCAGGTTAATTCATTGCGCCACTTATCCTTTGTGGGTGTGATGTTTATTGTGTATTTTTCATGTGTTGTTATTGGCCATTCCATTAATAAGATCATTAATGAGGGTGTCGCTGATGACATCGTGTACATGCGCACTGGAAATAGCGCTTTAGATGGCTTATCACTATTTCTCTTCTCATTTATCTGCCAGTCGAACGCATTTGAAATATTCCGTGAGATGAAACACCGGTCGCCGCAACGCTTCACAATATATGGTACTGTCGGAATGTCAATGTGTGCTGTGCTTTACTTCCTGGTTGGTTTATTTGGTTATTTGGAGTTTGGAGGGGATGCCATTGACACAGTGCTGTCTCTATATGATCCAGGTGAGAATGTTGCCGTTGCAATTGCGTACATTGGGGTTGCTGCCAAGGTTTGTGTTGCCTTTGCTTTGCACATCATACCAATGCGTGATGCACTGTACCATTGTACGGGTTGGCATGTTGATACTGTACCGTACTGGAAGCATTCCCTTATTGTGACGTCTATTACTTTAGCGGCTCTACTAATGGGACTCTTCATTCCGAAAGCATCCACTGTTTTTGGTCTCGTTGGTGCTTTCTGTGGTGGTCATATCGGACTTGTGTTGCCTCCGTTGTTCTACATGTACTCAGGTGGCTTCACGAGGGAAAAAGTTGGTAATATTGATTTCTTTGGTACTTATCTCCTTCTTTTTGTTGGTGTTGTGGCTGTTGTATTTGGCACGGTAACGACCATAGCCGGTGCACTGTCTTGACACATTAGGTTGCAAATGGAGCGTCTATGGATGTTTTATCTTTATGATTCCCCCTGTAGGAATTTGTGTGTGTAAATGAGAATTTCTTGATTCAATAAATAATTCTTTTGATAGAACCAAAAAAAGTAGTAATTAATTAAATGTGGTAAATATCTTTTCTTATATTTTTGTTTTCATTCCTTTGGCTGCCTGTACGGCGTCGGTAATAATTGTAATTTGTACCGGTGCTGTTGGGGCAGGTCGGTAGTTTGGCCTCCAGCTCAACCTGTAAGGGTGAAGGGGAATAGCCATGGTGATGGCATTAATTTTAACTTAAGGAGAAAGGGACCAACTGAGCATAAAGGGCAACTTTAAGGAAATATATAAGGTTTAGGCAATATATACACGCAGGTATGTCTTGGGTGTAGAAACCCATGTGACTTATTTGCGTGACGTTTTTGCTTTCATTTTTTTTTCTTTTTTGGAAACCCTGCGTTACCAATGGTTTTGGATATGGGATTACATGGTATTATTTTGTACGAATTTCCTTATATAAATACACTGTCTTCTCCAATATTTTACAGCTGCCTGCCAGAGGGTGTAAGTTCTAGAAAGAAAAAAATATGTTTTATGATATCAAAGATGCTGCCTCATACACGATCGATTTTCAGAGAGAGAGAGGGTAATAAATGTCACGGCTTTTATGGAATCTGTTCGCCAAAAGGGACCGACATCTTTTTCTTTCGACTTTGAGCCAGTACAGAACCCGAGAGATGCATACCACGTGGATGGAATTCTGACAATCGAGGATGAAAACCCTAATGGTGTTTACTTTGACCGCGAACAGAAAATGGATCTGGGATCGCTGAGGCAATTGATGGTAAGTTTTGTGTTGCCTAGAAACTCAGATTTCCTAAAGGCTTTTTGAAGAGGCGAGAGAAGCAATGAATTTGGGGGCTTTAATATTTCCCTACCTATACTCCACCACAAGGGAAAAACCAACACAGCGGAGAGAGTCATACAGTGGAGGACGATAACAATTACAACTACTCCTACCCCTCGTCGACAAATGAGTTACCCGACACGGACGGGGACAGCATGGTCCTTACGCACAGCGAAGTCGACAGCAGCTCAATGACTGGAAGGAGCCTTTCAAGGGATCTGGGAAATGTCAAATGGAAATCAACAACATGCAACAAAGGTGTTCTTGGTAAACGACGTCACGGTTATTCTAGCTTCTACACACAATCCGTGTATTATTGCAATGGCTTCAGAAGCAAACTAATTAGCAAAAAGGATGTGGACGCGTACAACTTGGGAACAGAAAGGATCCATAATCCGAAAGTTCTATGCGTTTGCAGACAAACACGGACTACCGGCTGTCGAAACGACAATCCCCTTGTTTATTGTAAGTTTGCAACTGGCAAAGAGCAGCGCCATACAGTACACAAGGACACTACTATCATTACTAGCCGCAGAGCATACACCAGCGCGAATGTATTTGTAGCCGGACTATGCAGAATGACAGGGGGAAATACCATAAAACAGGCTTGACCCATGTTGCGTTGGGAGCTCGATCTCGCGTGTGACACTTTAACACTGGAGCGGGATCGAGTAGCTTTAAGACTATCCTGAATCACAGCTAGCAGATGGGGAGAAATAGCACAGCTACAACAAGAGAATTTTGTGCTCCATCCACAAGACAAAAAAGATGATGCCATAGTGGTAAACTGAGGAGCACTCCCAAAGACATTCAAAAGCGACACACACAGAACCACGAAGTATGTGGTGATAAGCGGAGAAGATGCAGGAAGGATCCGAAGGGTAATCAGGGAAATGGAGGGTAGTGAAAAGCTCACAGCCATTACAACGAAGGGAATGGAAACAATACTAAGCCCATTCGGGGTGACTGCACATTCAATAAAGAGAGGGACTTTGGCACACCCAGAGTTGGCATTAGTGGCGTAAAAACACACGCCCTCGATTCAATATTATTAACACAATTGGGAAAGCACACAAACCCTCAGGAGCTTCCTCGAAGCACGGTAGGACGCTATTTGTGTCTATGGACCGCCACCATCAACAAGTCGGAGTTGCGCATGACTGTGCTGATGTAAAACCCCTGAGAAGGGGAAAAACAGATTTACCATGGGATATGCCAGATAATTCCCGCCAAGCAGGGATATCGTTATGGTCAATGACAAAAAAATTATCGAGGACATAACATCATTCTGCACTCGCAAGAAACACGGGTAGCGTCAAAGGAGGGAGAGATGACATTACCTCTTCAGGAAGTAAATGTGGGAACATTGTATTTGGAACGGGTACGAAGACGAATGAAGGAGGAGACGCGGCAACGGTTTGACAAGTTATGGAACTTGATGATTGCCACGGAAGGAAATTTGAAAGAAAGAGACAGGGAGTCACATTTGCGGATTGCGGAAAAAGACGCTGTAATCATAAAAGAAGCAGGTGTTATAAGCCAACCTTCGGATCTTCCTACAAAGGGATGGGTCATACCTTTTTCAGTTGTGGAGTAGAAGCCGACAGGAAAAAGACGCCGATTTATTGCTTGGTCCAAGGTAAAAAATGCCAAAAATGATTACGAGGCCGAAGTCCCGTTGGGATATATATCCCAATATCTAAGTGCGGTTTATGATGAATCCGCAGGGTTGTTTGATTTAAAGGCTTCTTTTTTCCCGGATGAACATGCCACAAAAGACATTTGAGTGGGTCTCTGCTGTTGAACAGAAAAGTGGGGAAGCCGTAGAATTGAATCAACTCCAATTGGTTAATAAATGAAGCCATGAAATTGTAAAGACATCACGAGAGTTTTGGCAGGAGATCCTGGGGCAGCGAAACCACAATATGCGGCCACCAACGAATAGAGAGTGCACACATGGATCGACAACATCCGTATCAGTAGACCACACAAAACGGTCAAGGAATGGGGGGACCACATTGCTAAAAACATGAAAGAGTGCGGAGTAAATGTTGGTGAGCAAAGAAATGGCAACACGTTACGAATTTATCGGGTTTTTATTTGAGCATGACAAACAGACGGTTTTGTTGAATGCAAAGATGATGCGGCGGATTCGAGAATTAGCTCCACTCGAGACAGCGACCATAAAACAGATGGAGAGAGTTGTATTATGCATGATATATGCGGCTGAGGTTAGGGGAGCCACTTTTCTCTTACTATATTTTCTTTAAAATGATGCGTCGACGTTTCTCTCTCTCCTAAATAGGGGTTTGGTAAAACCTTCCGATCGGGCTTATCTACAAAAAAGTGTATTGAAGCTGGTGAAGCAGTAGATGAGCGAGTTGTTGAAAAATGTAGCAGTGGCCCCACCACAGGTCCAGCCCTCTACAGCCACGCTGGTGACGGATGCCACCGTGCAGGGATGGGGATGGATGTTATTTCGAGATACGGGAGAGATCTTAATAGCAAGAGGCGCATGGGAAAAGGCACCTCACATGATAGCACAAGGTAAAGCACGAGCGATTCAACTCTCCCTGTTAGCGTTTCGGGGGCGTTTCGATGAGCCATTACACATATGTGTGGATAACACTGCTGTAATGCATATTATGAGAAAAGGCAACACGCATTCAAGTGCCCTAGTGAGAGAGGCATCTAATATTGACAGGATATTACGACAAGAACTGATAAGTGCCACATGGAGTTACGTTACATTTCGGGGTAAATCCAACCTATGGGGTTTCTAGAGGGCTACCTGTCAGGGGCAGGACTTAGCGAAGGAAAGCGCGGGAGGCGGGATGAGAACGCTTTCAGCTCTTCCACATAGTTAGTAAATTATCGTTTAAGTTCATAGTTTGTGTAGGATGATGAGGAACGCTTACTGTTTCTTCAGCATGATAGTTATTTCCTATATATATTTTTCTATCAAGTAAAGGGAAGGTGAACACAAAGCTATTCGGTTTTCAGTTGAAAAAATAAATGTGTTGTATTAAGGTTCTTTTCGGATACTGTGATGACGTATGTTTTTTTCCTCCTTGTGCTAAATTTCTTTTTCGCTGGTATTCTTCTTTCCATAGATTTGTGGCTTCCTACCGTTTGGAACGATTACGGACCCCTACACACAATAAGTAAATTTCTTATATATTTCCTTTATATATGTTCTTTATATATTTGTTTTTGATTTCTTTGGAGTTTTTAAGTCTATTTCTCGTTTGTTTTTTTGTATTCCTGTCTCGCATTTGCCATGTTGTCATTATGTCTGTAACCGAGATTGTCGTCGAGTGCTGCCATTTTAAGCTTCTGTTAGTACAACATTCTACTAATTTTGTTTTTTTGTTCCTTTTCTTATCCTTATTGCTTCAGGGTTTGTGTAGGTAAAGAAGTGCCATGACATGATGTGTATTGGCTGCGTGTATTTGAAGCCAGACGCTGGTGAAGACTGACAGCTTATAGTCGGTAAGAACTGTTAGTTCCCTATACGTGTGGGTTAACAGTAACCATCCCCTCCTTCTGTTGCCGTTTCATGGTTCGATGGCGTAAAGGAATTAACTGTGCGTTGCTATACTGACAGTGCTTCTATTGTTGCAGTGGGATTTTGTTTTCTTGCGATGTGAGCAGCATTACACTTTGCTGCTTTCCCTTTTTCCAATGCGCATGTTCACCTTTCGTGTTTAATTGCTTGTTATCACAATTCCAATAGGTTAGGTCACATTATTCCTTGCGTAGTGGAAGTGAGATGCGAGCCACCAAAAAGCATCCGAATGATGGAAAGGGAGCCACTACCGATCCATTTGTTGACGGCAGCAATCCAATTCCCTCTGAGGTCGCTGCTTTCGATCCTTCGCAGCAGGAACATGTTGATGTGGTAAAGGAAGTGAAACCCTCGCTCTTCACCGTACTTCTTGAGAAGTTTATTCCCCATGGTGGATTGTGGTCCTGTGCCCTGAACCTGGCCTCTGCTACATTGGGTGCTGGCATTTGCTCACTTCCGACTGGTTTCAATTTGAGTGGGATTGTTATGTCCTGCATTTACCTTGTTTGCGTTGCGGTTGGCACGGTGTACTCTCTTAATCTTCTTGCAAAGGTTGCAGTGAAGACGGGATCGCGTAATTACGGAGAAGCTGCCAAAGCAGTGATGGGTCCACTTACTGGTTACTACGCGGCAGCGCTTATGATAGTGATGTGCTTTGGCGGCTCCGTTGCTTACATCATCATTATTGGTATCATTTTGAAGGCTGTGCTCAGTCGTGATGGTGTTCCGGAATATTTGAAATCAGAAAGTGGTAATCGGCTAATGACATCCATGGTGTGGTTGGTGATTATCTTACCTATGTGCATTCCCAAGCAGGTTAATTCATTGCGCCACTTATCCTTTGTGGGTGTGATGTTTATTGTGTATTTTTCATGTGTTGTTATTGGCCATTCCATTAATAAGATCATTAATGAGGGTGTCGCTGATGACATCGTGTACATGCGCACTGGAAATAGCGCTTTAGATGGCTTATCACTATTTCTCTTCTCATTTATCTGCCAGTCGAACGCATTTGAAATATTCCGTGAGATGAAACACCGGTCGCCGCAACGCTTCACAATATATGGTACTGTCGGCATGTCAATATGTGCTGTGCTTTACTTCCTGGTTGGTTTATTTGGTTATTTGGAGTTTGGAGGGAAATCTGTTGACACAGTGCTGTCTCTATATGATCCAGGTGAGAATGTTGCCGTTGCAATTGCGTACATTGGGGTTGCAATTAAAATAACAGTTGCTCATGCTCTACACGCTATTCCTATACGTGATGCACTGTACCATTGTGTGGGTTGGCATGTTGATACTGTACCGTATTGGAAGCATGTTGTTGTGGTTGTAACTATTAACTTTACCTCACTGATTATTGGACTCTTCATTCCGAAAGCATCCACTGTTTTTGGTCTCGTTGGTGCTTTCTGTGGTGGTCATATCGGACTTGTGTTGCCTCCGTTGTTCTACATGTACTCAGGTGGCTTCACGAGGGAAAAAGTTGGTAATATTGATTTCTTTGGTACTTATCTCCTTCTTTTTGTTGGTGTTGTGGCTGTTGTATTTGGCACGGTTTCAACAATATACAACACGGTGCCGTAGTATGATGATGATTTCTACGCGAGTATGTTCTTGGTGCACACATACTTTATTTCTACGTATTGCTTGTGTATATCCACATGCGCAAATATATATTTATATATTTGTACCGTGTAATATTTAATGGGTTGTGGTTTCTTTCATTTTCTTTGCAGTAGCAATATTTCTATGGATCTTCATCTTTCGGTTGCTCCCGCATCTTGTCAGTGATTTATCACTATTATTACATTCTTTTGTGAAAATTATATATGTCGTTTCTTTATGATAACTGAATCCAGTTATTCCTTTGTCGTACTTCCTTTTGTTTCCATTTTCCCCAAAAGGAGAGAGCACACACAACGGTTGGCTTCCCTTTCCACACTTGTTGTTATTGTCATCATTATTATCGGGGTAAACTTAGCATTATTCCTCCTCTAGTGTCACTGCTGCTGTCAACTGGGTTATTGTTGTATCTCTTCTCTTTTGTCAGTCTTAGTGATTCAACTGTTGGAGGAAAATATCAGGGGCAAGACGTTGTGGTAATGTGTAACGAGATCGGATATCTGTGTTTGAGTTACTGGTTCCGTTTTTTGTTTGCAGTACACATCTCTTTGTCTGTCGACTTCCTATTGACTTCCACCACTTTGTATAGAGTTTGCTGCAGATGTATTTATTATCTTCTTTCTGGTATGTCTTTCAAAATCTCTTCGTTTTCACTTGGATGTTACATTACTATCTTGAAGCGTAAGGTTCGTATCATAATACGCTACCAATATGACGAATCAATCCAGCGGGGGTAATGACAGGGGCCGTCGTGACACGGATCCTTTTGCTCACGCTGGTGATGTAAAATTATCTTCTGACGCTATTGCACTCGATGTAACTCAGAAAGGCCAGGATGATGTGGTAAAGGAAGTGAAACCCTCACTTTTCGCCGTACTTCTTGAGAAGTTTATTCCCCATGGTGGATTGTGGTCCTGTGCCCTGAACCTGGCCTCTGCTACATTGGGTGCTGGCATTTGCTCACTTCCGACTGGTTTCAATTTGAGTGGGATTGTTATGTCCTGCATTTACCTTGTTTGCGTTGCGGTTGGCACGGTGTACTCTCTTAATCTTCTTGCAAAGGTTGCAGTGAAGACGGGATCGCGTAATTACGGAGAAGCTGCGCGGATGGTGATGGGTCCACTTACTGGTTACTACGCGGCAGCGCTTATGATAGCGATGTGCTTTGGAGGTAACGTTGCTTACATCATCATTATTGGTATCATTTTGAAGGCTGTGCTCAATCGTGATGGTGTTCCGGAATATTTGAAATCAGAAAGTGGTAATCGGCTAATGACATCCATGGTGTGGTTGGTGATTATCTTACCTATGTGCATTCCCAAGCAGGTTAATTCATTGCGCCACTTATCCTTTGTGGGTGTGATGTTTATTGTGTATTTTTCATGTGTTGTTATTGGCCATTCCATTAATAAGATCATTAATGAGGGTGTCGCTGATGACATCGTGTACATGCGCACTGGAAATAGCGCTTTAGATGGCTTATCACTATTTCTCTTCTCATTTATCTGCCAGTCGAACGCATTTGAAATATTCCGTGAGATGAAACACCGGTCGCCGCAACGCTTCACAATATATGGTACTGTCGGCATGTCAATATGTGCTGTGCTTTACTTCCTGGTTGGTTTATTTGGTTATTTGGAGTTTGGAGGGAAATCTGTTGACACAGTGCTGTCTCTATATGATCCAGGTGAGAATGTTGCCGTTGCAATTGCGTACATTGGGGTTGCAATTAAAATAACAGTTGCTCATGCTCTACACGCTATTCCTATACGTGACGGTCTGTACCATTGTGTGGGTTGGCATGTTGATACTGTACCGTATTGGAAGCATGTTGTTGTGGTTGTAACTATTAACTTTACCTCACTGATTATTGGACTCTTCATTCCGAAAGCATCCACTGTTTTTGGTCTCGTTGGTGCTTTCTGTGGTGGTCATATCGGACTTGTGTTGCCTCCGTTGTTCTACATGTACTCAGGTGGCTTCACGAGGGAAAAAGTTGGTAATATTGATTTCTTTGGTACTTATCTCCTTCTTTTTGTTGGTGTTGTGGCTGTTGTATTTGGCACGGTTTCAACAATATACAACACGGTGCCGTAGTATGATGATGATTTCTACGCGAGTATGTTCTTGGTGCACACATACTTTATTTCTACGTATTGCTTGTGTATATCCACATGCGCAAATATATATTTATATATTTGTACCGTGTAATATTTAATGGGTTGTGGTTTCTTTCATTTTCTTTGCAGTAACAGTATTTCTATGGATCTTCATCTTTCGGTTGCTCCCGTATCTTGTCAGTGATTTATCACTATTATTACATTCTTTTGTGAAAATTATATATGTCGTTTCTTTATGATAACTGAATCCAGTTATTCCTTTGTCGTACTCCCTTTTGTTTCCATTTTCCCCAAAAGGAGAGAGCACACACAACGGTTGGCTTCCCTTTCCACACTTGTTGTTATTGTCATCATTATTATCGGGGTAAACTTAGCATTATTCCTCCTCTAGTGTCACTGCTGCTGTCAACTGGGTTATTGTTGTATCTCTTCTCTTTTGTCAGTCTTAGTGATTCAACTGTTGGAGGAAAATATCAGGGGCAAGACGTTGTGGTAATGTGTAACGAGATCGGATATCTGTGTTTGAGTTACTGGTTCCGTTTTTTGTTTGCAGTACACATCTCTTTGTCTGTCGACTTCCTATTGACTTCCACCACTTTGTATAGAGTTTGCTGCAGATGTATTTATTATCTTCTTTCTGGTATGTCTTTCAAAATCTCTTCGTTTTCACTTGGATGTTACATTACTATCTTGAAGCGTAAGGTTCGTATCATAATACGCTACCAATATGACGAATCAATCCAGCGGGGGTAATGACAGGGGCCGTCGTGACACGGATCCTTTTGCTCACGCTGGTGATGTAAAATTATCTTCTGACGCTATTGCACTCGATGTAACTCAGAAAGGCCAGGATGATGTGGTAAAGGAAGTGAAACCCTCACTTTTCGCCGTACTTCTTGAGAAGTTTATTCCCCATGGTGGATTGTGGTCCTGTGCCCTGAACCTGGCCTCTGCTACATTGGGTGCTGGCATTTGCTCACTTCCGACTGGTTTCAATTTGAGTGGGATTGTTATGTCCTGCATTTACCTTGTTTGCGTTGCGGTTGGCACGGTGTACTCTCTTAATCTTCTTGCAAAGGTTGCAGTGAAGACGGGATCGCGTAATTACGGAGAAGCTGCGCGGATGGTGATGGGTCCACTTACTGGTTACTACGCGGCAGCGCTTATGATAGCGATGTGCTTTGGAGGTAACGTTGCTTACATCATCATTATTGGTATCATTTTGAGAGCTCTATTTAGTCGTGATGGTGTTCCGGAATATTTGAAATCAGAAAGTGGTAATCGGCTAATGACATCCATGGTGTGGTTGGTGATTATCTTACCTATGTGCATTCCCAAGCAGGTTAATTCATTGCGCCACTTATCCTTTGTGGGTGTGATGTTTATTGTGTATTTTTCATGTGTTGTTATTGGCCATTCCATTAATAAGATCATTAATGAGGGTGTCGCTGATGACATCGTGTACATGCGCACTGGAAATAGCGCTTTAGATGGCTTATCACTATTTCTCTTCTCATTTATCTGCCAGTCGAACGCATTTGAAATATTCCGTGAGATGAAACACCGGTCGCCGCAACGCTTCACAATATATGGTACTGTCGGCATGTCAATGTGTGCTGTGCTTTACTTCCTGGTTGGTTTATTTGGTTATTTGGAGTTTGGAGGGGATGCCATTGACACAGTGCTGTCTCTATATGATCCAGGTGAGAATGTTGCCGTTGCAATTGCGTACATTGGGGTTGCTGCCAAGGTTTGTGTTGCCTTTGCTTTGCACATCATACCAATGCGTGATGCACTGTACCATTGTACGGGTTGGCATGTTGATACTGTACCGTATTGGAAGCATGTTGTTGTGGTTGTAACTATTAACTTTACCTCACTGATTATTGGACTCTTCATTCCGAAAGCATCCACTGTTTTTGGTCTCGTTGGTGCTTTCTGTGGTGGTCATATCGGACTTGTGTTGCCTCCGTTGTTCTACATGTACTCAGGTGGCTTCACGAGGGAAAAAGTTGGTAATATTGATTTCTTTGGTACTTATCTCCTTCTTTTTGTTGGTGTTGTGGCTGTTGTACTTGGTACTGGATCGGCAGTATATTATTCTGTGTAGTTGTTTTTAAATGTTAATCGTTGAATATTGTGGGAAAGTACATTTTTTTTTCCTAGACGTTGTGGGGGCACTGTTTTTTATGAGGCCAAATAATGTTTTTCTGTTTTTTAATATTTGTTTAAAAAATTTTTTCTTTGTAGTTTTTATTTTTAATTTATTTTGTTGTTGCTGATTAATTGTTTAGTGTACGCCGCTTAGTGTTGTATCCTTATTTTGCTGTACTGTGAAGTGTAGTAGCTTGCTTTTGTTGTTACGGATGAATCGGGGTTGTATCGTCGCTTTGCGGGTAACCTCCGATGATTTTTTCTTCTTCCTTCTTTGCCCCAGCTGGATGCCGTACGCGACAATCTCGAAGGGAGTTTTCCTTTGTTTAGAATATAAGATATTTCCCCCCTATTATTGCTGTCGTGTCGTTGCGGGTTTTAGCTTTATCGAAGCTTAATAATGTTTGTCGCTAACGGTGGGGTTCTATACATGCGCCCTAATTTCTGCCACACATTCTACTAATTTTGTTGTTTCGTTGCTTTTCTTATCCTTATTGCCTCAGGGTTTGTGTAGGTAAAGAAGTGCCATGACATGATGTGTATTGGCTGCGTGTATTTGAAGCCAGACGCTGGTGAAGACTGACAGCTTATAGTCGGTAAGAACTGTTAGTTCCCTATACGTGTGGGTTAACGGTAATTAAAGGAATTTCTTAAAAGTTTGTGTGTTTTTTTTTGTAATGGCACGTGGCCGGAGGTTTGATGCGAAGTGGTGTCTGGGGTTGGGCGCAGCTGTTGCAAAATGAGTTACAAGTTATTTCCTTGTCTGTAATTGCGTTGATTTATACTGGAATGGTGACCTGGTGCCTTTGTGAGTTTATGATGTGTTTGGATGTGCTGCGTCTGTTGTTGGATCGCTGAAGTGTAGTTCCTTTAGTGGCGACGTTGAGGTTTGATTTGTGGTTATGTGGTCTCTTTTGTAGCTTTGTGGTGTTTATGTAGTTTATTTTCATCTTTTAGCTCTTATTTGCTTCGAGATTCAGTGGTCAGTGAAGCAGTAGTTTTCGAATTTATATCTGTAGCCTTTCTGTGTCGCTGGGGTTATTGTTTTTATAGTTGATTTGGATGGTTGTTGTTGCAAGTTTGTGATTAATTGAGTTACATGTTCTCTAGGATCTTATTGAGAGATATTTAAAGGTTAGTTCGTGCTCTTAATTTAGAGTAAATGAAGATTATGGGGATTGTCTAGTGGCTTTTCAGTGCGTCATACAGCATTTACATAATCGGCCGTCTGCTTATCTTTTTTTGTTGTGTGTGTGTGGTAGAACCTAATGGGGATATTATTTTTTGCACATTGGTTTCGTGACTTTAGTTTTGGATCATCATGCAAGGTATCCCTCCATATTTAGTTGTTTCTTATTATTGCCATTTGCTGTGTGCTTGTCCTCACATCGCTAAGCCATGGATTTGTTATCTGCCGTTGTCGATTGTGATTTTGTTGAAAGCAGGTGCGTTATTGCTTCCGATCCATTTCTCTTTTTTTTCCCTCATCTGTTTCAATGACACACACGTAAGGGATACATATTAGTCCCGTTTGTCTTACTTTTGTTCCTCCCTTCTCACCTTTGCAGCTCACTTTTATGTCTCACAAGCGGGTGGCTCGGCAGCAGCTGCCGATGCCGTGTTATGCATCCACGGGAATGACAGGGATATGTGCCACGTCTCCGACACCCGCAACCCTCCCACTCGATGCGCTGCAACGTATCAGTAGCTTGCGGCAGTCACTCAGTAGTGTTGTCGCGTCACAAGCGCCTTCACTGGACCGCTCCGATACGCTCAGCTTACATCTACTACAGAATAGTGGCGTGCCCAAGGAGAGTACAGTCGTGTTTTTGCTCACCTTGTCCCAGCGGCGGATGAAGGAGCTTCTGAATGAGAACCACAGACTTGAACTCCTCTGCATTAAGCAGGAAGATACCATCAAGGAAATACGAGCTGAGATGTCGATAAACAAGAGGCATCAACATGCAACTGTTGCGGATGATGTGGTCGCCGAAAAGCCTACCACAAGTTGCGTTCGGTCCACTCCCTTTGGAGCTCGCCGAATGGGTTTGAGGGATAGAACAGACCGCGGATCTAAGAATGAAGAGCTTGAAAGCCCAGGAAGTTTCATTGGGGCGTTCCGGAGTTCATCTATCGCTGCAGAGTTGGATGATGTGGTACAGCAACTTGTGAGTACCGCCATCGCATTGTTTCCAGAGCTGGAGGTACGTATGGAGTCCGCCTGTCACAATGGCGCTGACGAGTGGAGCACCGCTCGCGACATACTTTACTTCATTGAAAGCCACCTTGAAGAGTGGAGCGGCTGCGCATCTCGAGAAAATGTTAGCTTTAGGGAGACAAGCATG
The DNA here is from genome assembly GCF_000210295.1 of Trypanosoma brucei gambiense DAL972. Taxonomy (NCBI): domain Eukaryota; phylum Euglenozoa; class Kinetoplastea; order Trypanosomatida; family Trypanosomatidae; genus Trypanosoma; species Trypanosoma brucei. The sequence goes on from NC_026741.1 coordinate 2,179,450, forward strand.
TTGCTGTCACGGGTCCTTACATGTATAGACACGGACCAGCGGGAGTGGTGTGAGTGTCTTTTCGACATCGCGTATAGACTTCAGGCGGCTTGGAGGGGACAAAAGCACGCTATGGAAAGGAGGGATGCCCTCATCTGCAAGCTCGAGGACGATGTCAAGTCGCTCGCCACGGAGTTATCTGATGCGGTGGAGGTGCGCATGCAATGTGAGTGTCGGTGCGCGGAGTTGGAGGAGACACTTTCACGTATGATGGATAAACGTGCAGTACACGATGGCAGTGTGCAAAGCTTGCAAGAAGAGCGTAGAATAGTGCGTGATGAGGCCAATTCTCCCTTGGGGTTGGCTGACCAGGACGGTATCACCGTTATCGAGGCCTCTGGCGTAAAGCGGGACGTGCCGGGAATGAGCGATGGGACCATGCCCAAGATGTCTGAGGATTCCCTCCGGAGAGCTGTAGTGGAGCACGATGCGGAAGCGCTGCGACTCTCGTTGGATCGCATCACCAAGGAGCGGGATGAGCTGCGGGCGCAGCTCAGAGTAGTGAATGATGCGTTAGATGAAGCGGAGCTGCGTGTGAAAGTTGTGGGGACGGAGCGGGAGGTGCTTCAATCTGAAGTGGGAGAGTTAAAGTATTGCGGTGGCATGCTAACAGTCGGCTCCGCGGCTGCGCCACAGCCATCGCTAAGCTCGACAAGTGAAGCAATGAGGCCGTGGTGCGGACCACTTCTTTCCCGTGGCTGTGACCATGATCTCGCTGAAGGTGGTGATGCTGCTTCGAATGTTTCCATTACCGGTCTCTTACACGTGATTAGCGATACAGCCGTTGATATTTTCTCGGTGGCGCATGAGCATAGTAGTTTGAGGTCTCCAGGGCTCCTTTTCCACGTTGGCTGCGCCATTGCTCTGGACTCTGGGGCCTTCAACAACATGCCAAAACCGGATTTATCCTTAACTGCGTGGAAGCGACTACTGCTTCACTTTCAGAATGGGTTTGTGGATGTCCCCTTCCATAACGCCGATCGTGCAGCGGACAGTTTGCAGTTCTTCTATAGTCTTCTGTTCCATTCGGGAATGGTGGAGCACATGGCTGATGTGGAAATCATTGCTTCCATTACGTCTGCATTATGTGCTATGTACGTTTACATCACTCCTTCAAGTGAGGGGTGCAGGTCATTAGATGTTTACTCGAACAGTTGTGCTGGTGGCAGCTCGGATTCTTGTGAACCTCTGGTGCTGGAACGTAGCTGTAGTTATGAAACCATCTGTCGGCTGATGGAGCGCAGCCGGTTTGACTTCGCGGCGCTTTGGGAAGCGGAGGATCGTGCACTTCTTTTCCAGATGATGAAGGCCCTTCTGCTACCACAGGTGCCGTTGTACCAACTGGAGAGTCTCATGTACACTAGTGGAATTGAGGCGGTTAGAAACATTTCTTCACGACTGCATGACCCACCGGTTCGCCATCAGCTCATTCGGTTGCTCGTTGCACTTGCCCACCATGCCTTTACTATGCGCAGTGCTTCCGTGAACAAGTACTGGGCAAATGAGAGGTTTAGTTTATACCAACACCAGATGCGCTTCAGAAATGAGTTTGGCGAGGAGAGTATTGAGGTCCCATACAATATGAGAGCGGTTGCGGAAGCGCAGTTGTTGTTGATCAGTACTACTGTACTTCCACTGTGCGAAGCTGTGGTTGGTGTGTTTCCTAGATTGCAACCGTGCTTAGTAGCTCTTCGAGGGAATTTGCACATGTGGACATTATGTGGATCTAACGGCGGCAGCACGTCTCCCTCCTCCATCGCATCAGTCCTTGAGCAGGTGACAACACCCTCAACATCCGAAGAGAAACTTCCGCCCGGTGCCGCCAATTTCAAGCTTGTTTCATCGGAGGAAATAAAGCGTGGCTCCCTTGTGGTGGATACCGGTGGATTCATATCAATGCAGGAGGAGATATCGGCTCTTTACAAGGAGAATGCAGTGCTCCGTGACATGCTGCAGAAGCTTTTTCATGAGATGGATTCGGCCCGACAACATGTAAGGGTCGTGGGAGATGAATAACATCTAAAGAAGGTGAGGAGGACAAAAAAGAAAAAAGAAAAAGAGAAACAGAAACAGAAAAAAAAAGAAATTGTTAAGTGAGAGATTCGGACCATCTACTGTCTTTCTTCCTCTACCTACTGCGTGATTTCTCGTTTTGTTTTTGGTTTTAGTTTTGCCCTCTTCCTTCTTATTTAGCTGATGTCGTGTGGGGTGTTAGTTATTTGTATAATTTGTTGCTCGGAGGCCAGCAGCCGTGTGCCAGCGGCAGATAAAAAATATATTGTTGTCGATGTTCTTGAGATTTTAGGTCAACATGTGCGGTTCTTTCCTTCTTCCTCCGCTGCTACGCATTAGTTGTTTACCTTCTGTTTTGTGTTACTTTTCGCCATTGCGGGCCGCAGTTATGACATTTCCTTCTTGGAAACTGTATATTTGAATCATGGAAAAGGCCTATTGCTTACTGCTTCCCGCTTGTCAGTTTTTAATTTTTATATACCTTCTTGTTCAACCTTCACGTATTTGAGTATTTGCTTTAATTTTTTTCCTTAATTTCGTCGACAACCACGGAACCCGTGCCCTATTTTGTGCAGAAGCGAATATATATGTATGCAGATACGTACAAACGTAAGCCCAAATATAATTAACGATACATGTGCCATCACTTTTGTTTGGTGTTCGCAGTTCTGCTGGTACGTTGTGCTGCTGCGCACGCGTTATCTCATAAGTTGGGCGAATATATTCGTGTAAGTGTATCGTGCTCAAATAATTAATATCATTCATATGTTTCTTCCATATGGTGCGACCGTCAGGTGCTTCAGGTTTATATGTTTGCGTTCACATCTACATTTGCATTCACTTGTTTGCAAATCCAAACGTTTCACCCCCTTTTCTCTACGCTGTGTATCGTTACTTTGCACAAATACACATGCCCTGGAAAAGTAAAACAAAGGAAAGCTAAGCAAGAAGTGTCTAAGCTACGTAGAGAAATATGTTGCAGTAATGAGACAATGAACAAGATGGAGCAGCAATTAAAAATAAATCTCGCGATTGGATTTGAAGTGAGTGCCTTAACATGCACCTCTCGTTGCGTTCAGTTTGCTGTAACTGAGCCGAACGTTTGTTTATTCTTTGCAAGCGCATCGCCAGAGAGACCTCTGATCATTTGGTGGAAATTCAATCTTTCCGTCGATTTGTCCTCTGTAGCTTTTACATTTTAATAATAATGTTGCCAATAGTGATGGCAAATATAGTTCGATGACCATTACGCGTTAGTTGTAATTATTATTCACATGTGTGTTTTCTCTTTTCACCGATGGTATGTAACACTTCATTGCGTCTGAAAAGTTGTTGTGAGAAGTACGCGTAGACGCGTGGAAATTGTTGTCATATGAGTCGCTTAAAGCTATCATATGTAGATATTTAACAGGGCGTGGTGGGAGAAGCGTCACGAATCAGATCTTCAGTTCGGTTGCACCAAAACATTTGTGTGCTGGTGTTTCCGTTTTGTTTGCTCTTTATAACGGAAACTGTAGCATCATGGAAGCTACGGAGACTCATTGCTTTTTGCTTTTTATTAATTGTTATTTATTTGTTTACTTCATTATTAACGATACCGATGTTAAATATAATGACGTAACAAAACACAGAGAAGAGTGGGAGGGGCTGGCGGTTGGATGAATGAATGAATGGGAAAATGTATGAGGCGATTCATATGTTATTTGAAATATGGCAATATTGGCTTCTTCAGGTCAGTGGTTACACATTTGGGTCATCAGTGAGTCTATGCCCTTATTTTTGTTGAACTCATTGCCTTAAATAAGAAAAAAAAATAACAGAGAATATTTCTTTAAGAGTTCCCTTTTATTTGTTATTGATGCATTCTGTATTTGCGCTTTTCTTTGTCTGTGCTGATTTGGCACTAAAAGTGATGATTTTTATTTCCCCTCTCTATTTCTTTCTTCACGTATACTGTTTCAAGACAAGTAACTTCTTGGAAACTCGTTTGTTAGAGAGCGAAAACGAAAACAACCCGAGAAAACAAAACGAAAAGAGACAAGCACATACCTGAACACCATTACTATTATTATTATTATTATTGGTATTGATATTATTAGAATTGAGCAAGATAATGGAATATGAGGGGTGTGCATCGGAAGTAATAAACCATTCAGCTGTTGAAGAAACCGCCATGTTGGGAGGGATTTTGGTTCAGGAGGAGGACCCCCTTTTTGCCGTGGTTTCTCGTCTTGCTGCTGGTGAGACGTTCGCACGTGAAAATTTGTGTCAGCGATGGTACCGCGGTATTACAAAATTGAAGTGGGCAGAGGAATTGCAGCGGTCAGGTATTCTTCTCGTGCAAAAGAACGCCGCGGGTGGAAGCAACCCTGAGGGCAACAAGGAACAAAAGAAGGATGAAAATGATGATGCAGATGGGGAAAATGTAGAACAGGGAGAGGAGGAGTACATCAATGCAGATGAATGTGTCGCTCGGTTGAGGCGTGAGTTCAACTTTCAACGTGTGCTGAATGTCGTCATTTATGGTGAAGATGATGAGCGCGCGGAGATTTTAAAGGAAGAACATGATAACATTTCTCAAATTGTCATGATGATGGAGGAGTGTATGGATCGCCAGTCATTGATTGAAGAGGCTCAGTCACGAGCTGCGCTTGTTCTTGAAGTAATGAAACCCCGTATTACCAGTCGCTACAGTTACGCATGGGGAGTGAAAACGTACTCCACTTTTAAACCCGTGAAAGCAGAAATGGATCGCCTTCGTCCCGCTGACCGACACAAACCCGCATATATGCGTAGCAAACAACCGACCTGTCGTGTGCCTTTTGAACACGCTCATTATTTACCCAATGGTGAGCAAAAAATGGTAAGGGTCAGCGAACTTAATTTCGAAAAGGGGAATTAAAGTGATACTTGAATGCTTTTGCATTTCACTATTTTTATTTTTGTTTTGTGTTTTTCATTTGGTAGTCATTTCGGGCTTATGTTTATTTATTTGTAACGCCCTGCTCATTTCGTTGAGTTTACCCCCCGTTACACTGGATTGTCGTTTCCCTTCAATTTCGTTTTTCACTCTTATTCGTCGTGTAACTTTTGCTACTTTACTAATGATTATTCTCGCTTCAGTTTGATGCTGTCTGTAAATAATGTTTATCATTTTTGTTATTATTGTTGTCGTTATGTTTATACGTTTAGGTTGCAATGGAAAATGCAGCAATGATACAACCGATAGCATGTGCCTTGCAGAGTTGAGTGCCAACCATTTTTCGAGGTTCAACGTCTTCCCCCCTCTTTTTGTTACTTTCTCTCCGTTAGTATTTTGTTTCTCTCTCCCTTTTTTTAAACTGCTACGAGGTTACCATCTGCAATCGTTGTATTACTACTATATATATATATATTTAAAATGTACAACAGCGTAGGGAAGAAAAGAGAGAGAGGAACTAAAACAACAGAAAAAAATATGTAGAGTGTATCGGAATAGAAACGAAAGAAAGAAGCACAAAAAAGAAAAGGAAACCCATCGCCATATAAATGATAAAAAGGCGTAAATAAACGAACAAATAATCAAAGGGATTTGTTTATGTATTTTAATTGTCCAATTGTTTTATTTTCCATCTCACCACCTTTAGATCCTTTTTTCTTTTTCTTTTTTTCTTCTTCTATGATATTTGTTTCATTTACTGCAGGTGAGGTTTCTGTTAGTAATTGGTGATTTCAGCCAGCGACCAACTAAATCAGACCCAAAGCTGTTATTGGACCTAATGAGTAATGTCCGTGGAAATATAACCCCCGCCGTTGTTTATGCTTCCAATGAGCCGAATGCTCTTAATGCCTCGGATGATGGCATTAAAAACTATGAGGCCTACGAAGACATTCAATCAAACAATTCAGAATCTAAATTTGCTCCATTTTCCAAACTGAGCAAAAAAATTGCCGCCGTCATTCCTCCTGGAGGGATTTTTGCCAGCGCCTTTAACATCGCGGCGACGACGTTGGGCGCCGGCATCTTTGGTTTGCCGTCAACCGCCAATGGAAGCGGACTTGTGATGGGAATATTATATCTCGTCATAATTAATTGCATGACCATATATTCCATGTATAATCTCGCCCTTGCAGCCGAACGTTCTAAAGCACTCACATATGAGGGCGTTACATTTGTGGTGTTGGGGCGCTGGGCTGCATATGCCATCGCCGCTGTTCGAGCATTTGATGGCTTTACGAGTTGTATTGCCTACGTGATTTCAGTGGGAGATATTTTCTCTTCTATTTTGAAGGGAACCGACGCACCTGAGTTCTGGAAGGGAAATACGGGCAACCGACTTTTGACCGCGCTTCTATGGCTCTGTTGTATGCTTCCACTTGTGATACCGCGACATGTGGATTCACTTCGTCATGTTTCCACCTGTGCCGTTACTTTCATGGTGTATTTTGTCATTGTGATTGTTGTGCACTCATGTCTAAATGGGCTTCCGGAGAATATTAAGGATGTTAGTGTTGGAAAGAGTGATACAGCTGCTATCATTCTCTTTAATAGCGGGAATGCAGCTGTTGAAGGATTGGGAGTATTTATGTTCTCATACACGTGCCAGGACACGGCGTATGAAATATATATGGACATGAAGGATCGCTCCGTGCGTAAGTTCGTTATTTCATCCGCTATCGCGATGTGTATGTGTACCGTGTTGTATATACTCACCGTATTTTTCGGTTACATGGACTTTGGCCGTGATGTTACCGGTTCAATTTTGCTCATGTACGATCCCGTGAATGAACCTGCGGTGATGGTTGGTATGATTGGTGTGCTTGTGAAGCTGATCGCCTCATATGCGCTGCTCGCTATGGCGTGTCGTAATGCGTTATACAGCATTGCAGGAAAGAATGCGGATGTATTGCCCTTTTGGAAACATTGCGCCTCAGTTGTAACCTTATCTGTTGCGGCACTGGTTTTGGGTCTCTTCATCCCAAAGGTTAATACGGTTCTTGGTTTTGCTGGTTCCATTACTGGTGGCTCACTTGGTTATATTTTCCCTTCGCTACTTCTTATGTACTCGGGTGGCTTCACATGGCAACGTGTTGGACCTTTTCATTATCTCGTAGCGTACGGGTTGTTAATTTCAGGTGTTGTCGGCGTTGTTTTTGGTACCGGTGCCACCATTTGGGGCACAATTGTTGGCTAAAACTGAGCAAAGTAAAGTAAAAAATAAAGTAATATGAGAGATATAGCTCTCGGTATTTTAATTGTTGTTGTTGTTGTTTTCCCCCCTTTTCTTTTCTGATTGTAATTTTTCATCTTTGACTTTCTTTTTTTTTTTTTTTGAGTGCAATTAAGTCGAGGCAACAGTTAAAAAACAAAACAAAACGAAAAGAAGAAATGATATGCCCGTCTATTACTAAAGAAAAACAAACTAACTAAAACTTATTAAGCACAAATGAATTAACAGGAGGAGGAGGAGGAAGAAGAGATGTTGAACGACATCAGGTTGTAATGGTTGTTTCGATCCGATGCACTTTAAAGAAAGAAAATTTTCCCCTTTTTAAAAAAAAAAAAGAAACAACAATATTCTCAAAGATCAGAAGAGAGAAAAATTAAAAAAGAAGCAAAAACAGCAACAACAACAGCAACAACGAAGTGGTGAATAGAAGAAAGAAAGAAAGAAAAAAAAAACTAAAACGTCTAATTATTTATTTTATTGTGAGGCATATCGACTTTATGAAATGAAAAAATTGTTTTCACGGTCAAAGGAATTACAAGAAAAAGAAGTAGAAGACAAGCAAAACGGTTTTTAGAACGCATTCGACACTAGGGAAAAAGGCAAAATTAGGAAAAGTTTGGTTATTAAACTTTTTTTTTCAGTAATAAAATATAATTCTATCTTATTTTTTTTTTAATTTTTGTTTTCCTTAACCTCATTTAGCAAGTAGTTGCAGCTACCAGTGCAAATAATGCAATTTCTTTTTTTTCTTTTTCTCTTTCTCTTTTTGTATGTGCGTGTTCTTTCCTTTTTTTTTTTCGTTTTAATTTTTTTTTTTTTTTTACTATTTCCCCACTGCGTCACGGTATTTGCCCCGCATGAGTTCCTCTTAAACACGCCTTTATTATTCATGTGAGTGCAGGAAATATAAAAAGAGGAGGAAAAGAAAAAAAAAAGAGGAGGATTTGGGGAGGAGGGCGGCAGGACTTTAACGATATTAATATATTTATTTATGGGTCACAATTCCCTCGGCACTTCAGTACTTTCAATGCAAACAATTGTGATGACTCCACACGCATTTGTGAATAATTACTCTCCATCCTCGAACATGCGGTGCTTCATGTTGCTAAACAGAAGCCACCAAATAATTAAAAAAAAAAGTAAAGAGTAAAAAAGGGGGAAAAAGAAACATTATTTATTTTTCAGATTTCTTTTTTTTATTTTTCTTCTTCTTTTTAAAGCCATCATTTCACGCTGTTAAAAAGGTAAAAAAAAAAATATGCACATGGCGGTCAAAGTACGCATTCCTCCAAGACTCAAAATGGGTGAAAGGTTAGCTTGAAACTGTGAGCTGCAGCTTCCACTGATGGAAGGAACCGCTTCAAAAAAAAAAAAAGAAAAAAGGGAGACAACCGTAACATGACGAAGGTTTCCGCACTTATATATTCCGGCGTAGGTTCAAATGCAAGTTTTTTTTTTGTATTCAATTGAAATAAATGATACGGTACTTTGGACCTTTTATGCCGGCTGCGGTGTAACTCTTTATTGCATTAGTGGTGCTGACGTCCTCCACTTTGCCCTACAGAGGGAATGTCGCTTTGTTTTGTTTTGTTACACTTACCACATAACCATCATCACCGTCACCACCGGTATTTTTTGCATGCTGTCGCATTATTATCATTATTATTATTATTATTATTTCCGTTATTCCTTTTAATTTCTTTTGTTTTATTGGTTGTGGAATTTTACAAGGGCCTTTGAAGCATACAACACACACACACACACACACACAAGGAGCGCGTAAAGGAGTGATGGACAGATCTGGCAGTCAATCCGCAGCATCAGCGGCGTCGGAACTTGCTGACAGTCGGGGTTTTGTGGGGCCAATATCGGATGCCCATGACCACGGAAATACTGACGAGAAAAATACCTCAAAAGCAAAGGATTCAAATGGTTTCTTCTCGAAGGTGAGTTTATGCATCGCCACTGTTTTACCTCCAGGCGGCATTGCGGCGAGTGCTTTCAACATGGCCTCAACAACTCTTGGCGGCGGTATTATTGGGATGCCAGCAGCAACCAACAGCAGTGGACTTGTTATGGGATTATTTTATCTCATGCTCATTTCCTCCGTAACCGTTTTTACAATGCACAACCTTTCCATTGCAGCGGAGCGCACCAACACCCACACGTTTGAGGAGGTGACTCGTGTGCTTCTTGGCCGTGGGGCTGCATATATTCTCGCTGCTATCCGAGCATTCCTTGGGTTTAGTGCCTGTGTTGCTTTTGTTATATCTTTGGGGGATATTATGTCTTCTATTCTAAATGGCACTAATGCACCGGATTTTTGGAAAGAAAAATCAGGTAACCGCGTCTTGACGGTAATAGTTTGGGCATGTTGTATGCTTCCACTTGTGATACCGCGACATGTGGATTCACTTCGTCATGTTTCCACCTGTGCCGTTACTTTCATGGTGTATTTTGTCATTGTGATTGTTGTGCACTCATGTCTAAATGGGCTTCCGGAGAATATTAAGAGCGTTAGTGTTGGAAAGAGTGATACAGCTGAAATTATCCTTTTCAACACCGGAAACAAGGCAATTGAAGGATTGGGAGTATTTATGTTTGCCTTTATTTCGCAAGTTACAGCATATGAGGTCTATGTGGACATGAAGGATCGCTCCGTGCGTAAGTTTGTTATCGCAGCCACCGTAGCCAATGCACTTTGTTTTGTTTTGTACGCTCTAACGGCCTTTTTCGGTTACATGGACTTTGGCCGTGATGTTACCGGTTCAATTTTGCTCATGTACGATCCCGTGAATGAACCCGAAATGATGGTTGCAATGGTTGGCATATTGGTGAAGTTGTGTGTATCGTATGCACTGCTTGCCATGGCACTTCGCAATTCATTGTACAGCATTGTTGGAGTAACTGCGGATAAGCTGCCTTTTTGGAAGCATTGCGTTACAGTTTTGGTCTTGTCTGGTATTATTCTCCTTTTAGGGCTATTCATCCCAAAGATCAATACAGTATTCGGTTTTGCTGGTTCCATTACTGGTGGCTCACTTGGTTTTATTTTTCCCGCGCTGCTTGTGATGTATTCGGGTGACTTCACATGGCAGAAGGTGGGCCCTGCATATTACATTGCAACTTACTTACTTTTGGCAGGCGGCGTGTTTGTCATCGTATTTGGCACCGGTGCCACCATTTGGGGCGCTGCTGTGGGTTGAGCCAAAGCCGTACGAGCAAACCGCTTTTTATTTTTATTTTTATTATTTTTATTATTATTTTTCGATCATCCCCTCATTTGTGTTTCCTCTGCACCGCTTATTCATTTATTTTCCTTGTTTTATTTCTTCTTCTTTTCGCATTATGACGGCTCCAGTCGATATATGCAATGCACTGTGGTGTGTATGTAAGTTTTAAATATGATATTGTGTTAATTATATATGCTCATTTATGGTTGATATAAAAGTGACTGTAGGAAACATAATTAATAAAATGTGGTAGTTGTTCAGTTATTTTTAACAAGATACCTTCGATCGCACGTGTACGTCCCCTCCACAAAAAAGTAGTGTTTCAAGACGGCTTAAATTTTGTTTGTTTGTTTCTTGATCACTTCTTTGTTTTACCGTTATTATTATTATTATTATTTTCCCTCTCGCTTTGTCGCATCTTTCAGTTTGTTGTAATTTATCTTTTTTTTTTTCTTATTTTGTTACTTTACCTCCTCATTTTATATTGTTTACAGACATGAAAAAGAAAGATATTATGTTTCTTGTCTGCTAATAAGAATAGAAAGGGGAGGAATAAGCTGTTATCTGCAGGTCGTCCTTTTTTATAAATTTTATAAATTTTTTCTTCCACTTACCTTTTTTTAAAAAAATTTTCATTTTTTTTTCTCCTTTCAGATTTATTTTCCTTTTTATTTTATTATTTAGCAAGTGAGTGCGATTGTAAAGTTGTTACAAACGTGCGCGCACGGATGTGTGCGTCTGGGAGTCATTCCACCTCCTTTCCGTCTGTTGCAGTTATTTTACCGCTTCACTTTTAACTTTCTTCCTTTGTTTTCCTCCCTATTTATTTTGTTATATTTTAACTCAATTTAATTGTCTTTCCTTTTTTTTATCTTTTTTATTTTTTTCCATTTTATTTTGTTTCGTCTTTTCCCTCTTATTTGTTGTATTTATGATTGTTACGTATAAGTACATACACACGTGCGCATTTGTCTCAATAAATATATACATATTTGTTTATTTTTATATTTGCGGGTGCGCTTGTATATATGTACCCCTGATTTTATTTATAGATGGCAGTGAAGGAGGGGCCAACACATTTATTTGTTTTTTTTAAATTCCTTTTTCCTTTTATTTTTCCTTTATTTTATTTCCTTTCTCTCTAAGTGGTAACTCCCTCTTTACTGTTTTTTTTTCTTTTTCTCTTCCTCTTCTTTTAACTGACTTTAATTGGTTACTACCACGCTTCAACTAACACAAGACTGTTTCTTTTTATTTTTTCCTTTAATTATGTCATTACCACTCACTATGAAAATATTAATATTCCTCAGTATCTTTTCACCTCATGTCATCTCATCTCATCTCATCATTTCTTTTTTTTTTTGATTTACTTCTCTTTTAAATACTTTAAAGGAAGTTGAAGAAAAGGTTAAATATGTTCACTTAACAAATGGTCGGAACTGCGCGCGTACTGGAAAAAAAAATTCTTTAGGAAGATGATGCGTTACGACCACCGCTGTGTAGTGTTTCCACTCTTTGAGAAACTTCTTTCCTCACTTTTTTTTTTTTTCCTCAGAGGATATACGCTAAAGTTTAATGATATGTTGCCGTGCCCTTAAAAAAGCTCCACAAGTTCTGTTGTCAGTCGTTTTTAATAAGTGTAAGTATAATAATATATAAGTTAAATGAACGTATGTCACCTTCTTGTTTCTTTTTTTTTTTCTTTCCCCTTCCGTTTTTGATGTCTTTAATGCCACTTAAGTTTTGCGGTGTGTTGTCACTCAGCATATGTGTACCATCCTGAAATGCTAAAATGGTGAAATGCTAACGCACGGTTGCCGCAAATGGTGGTGATGCCGCCTTTATTAATTACATGCGGGGTGATTTGTTGCGAGCGCGCACGTGAAGTTGCCTTTTTTAAACATATATTTGACTTGTGGTTATTATATTTCTGCTTTATTTCATTATATATATTAGCATGTGCGACACTCTTATTTTCTATTCTCCTTATACTTTTCGTCATAAGTAACAATCAATAAAATGAAGAAAGAATCCGTTCCTTCCAAATCAAAAAACACAACGGACTTGCAGCCGGAAGGTGTTGATATGCCCGGTGAGCCTCTCGATGTGATCGGTCGTGCCTTTTCAAATCGTCAACCCAAACATATCGGGCAGGGACTTGCGGATGCCGTCAGAAATGTTGCGGTAGGACTTGGAGTAGGAATAAGTAGTTTTATTGCACTTCCAATTGCTGGTGGTAAACGAGAAGGTGCCACAGGTGTTGCTAAAGGAATTGGATTTGGACTTCTCGGGCTTGCAGGTGGTGCCGCTGCCGGTTTGGTGACGGGTGCCAGACAGTTGGGTCGTGGAGTTGTCAACACAAAAGCGGCTGTTGAGGAAACCATACGAAGGGAACGGTATTGGTGCAGTATAACTGGAGGTTGGATTGAAGTACGTCTAAATGAGATGTTGGCCGACATTCCCGTAACGGATGATGACATTTATTGTAAGGCACGTGAAGAATACCGTAAAGTCAGTTCGTCATCATGGGATGGCGCGGCATCTCCATCTGGAAGTGAAGGCAACGACCCCAGTGAGGAAGGTCGTGAAAGTTCATGCGGAAAGGAAGATTACTACAGTCTAATTGGCGTAGAGAGAACAGCAACGACATCTCAAATACGTGCGGCTTTCCACCGCAAGGCATTGACGTTGCATCCAGATAAAAATACGGGCGATGCGGAGGCTACTCAGCGCTTTCAGGCCATACTGGAGGCTTATAATGTGTTGAGTAATGACGCACAGCGCTCCGAATATGATGCACGCGGATCTGTAGATATCAACGCGGGAGAAGGCGGGCTAACTTCTCCAATTGAACAGTCTCTTGGCGCCACGCAATTGGAGCCTTTCATTGGTCGCGTGGAGTGGGCGGTTCATCTCACTCCATATGTATATTTTGACAGCGAATTAAGAAAAGAGCTGAAGAAACGGAGGGTTCTGCGTTTGGCTCAAAACCTCGTGCGGTTTGTGGATGGCGACGAGTCGACGCTCGAATCCGTGCGACCGTTAATTATCGACGCCGTTTCCACACGAGGTGGCGCGAGACTTATGCCAGTGGTGGCGCAACAATACGCCGCGGCTGCACGGCAGCATTTGACGAGCTCTTCCCTTTTGCGCGAAGTGGACAACTTCGGTACGTCAAAATTAGCCTTTTTAGGTGGCGTGGCGGATGCAACAGTGGCATGTTTAACGACGGCGGTTAAAGCTGCGCGGAAGCGTCTGGATGGAGATGAATTCCTTGACACAGTGTTAGCGCTGTGTGAGTGCGATGTACAGAAAAATGTTTTGCGCGCGGCCCGCCTTCTTTTTTATGATTTATCAGCATCTGCTGAGCAGCGCAATACGCGGGCATATAACTTGTTGAAGCTTAGCAATATGATCAAAGATATTTGCCTGTCATGTTCCAGTGTGGTAATTGAAGCACAATAATATTCCTTATGAAATCAAAAACCAAAAAAGAGTAAAAAAAAAAAGAGTTCTCTACTCACACTCATCTCATGGGTATACTTTAAGAGACACTAGTAAAGCATCTTTCGCGCTTCCATAAACGTTTTTTTAAATTCCAAACTCAAACAGAGACACAGTCACGAACGTGCATTTACACCCATAAAGGTATGCGAATACAAATGAATATTCAAATTTATTTATGTGATGTCTATCCACATCTGTGCTGTGCCACCGTTGCTATACGGTTGTGTTGTTAAGCAGTAGGCACCTTGGGGTGGCTGCTTGAAAGTTTATGTCATATATACAAAAATTTATTTTTCTGCTTTACCGTTTGTTTCTGACAGTGATATTCTTTTCATGGTTTCTTCCTCCATTTACTTTTTTATTCATTCTCCGTAGCCTCACCGCGCACCTCCCCATTTTGTGTTGGGGTCTCAGTGTAGTTGGCGCTTCCGTTTTGCTTTTTGTTTTGTTTTGATAGTTTTTTTTAATTTAAATTTTGATTAAATGAATGTACTTTCTGACATTGCTCACTCGGATAGTAGTTTTGGTTCACCCACTGAGAGGGGTGAAATCGCGCAAAGGAAACCAGCGGATGGTAAGCGGGGAAATGATCGGCTGACTATAATGAAAGATTCGATACGTGCGCGATCGCGTTTTCATGCGGCAGGTAACTTACGTGCAGCGAAGTTGGCGGATGATGACAGTTCATATGGGACAAAATGCAAAGGAACTCAAGCCGATGGGAACAGATCAGGAAGAGGTACCCCTCTTTTGAATAATGCTTTCTTTAATTTGTGTCCCTTTTATGAGAAGGAGGCATCTGACGGAGCTGAGCTGCAGGAACAATCAAAGCATGAAGCCGCCATTGCGAGAAATGATTTGGCAGAGGGGGATGCGGCATTTGATGTACAGTCACTCAATAGCCTCTCCGATATGCTAAATAATGATGCAAAGGAGGATTACAATCGAGTTTGTACGGTACGACGTCATCACCACGTGGAGCCGCACTTCGGTCTTCTCCCACAACGTTCGCACCGACTTTCTACGGTTTCCATTGGGAAAAGTAGTAGGGACGAGAAACTTCAGGCTCACCCTGAGCGTGTTGTGGACTGTCGTTTTCTCCCAATGGAGGAAAAATCTAGGAATTGGTTGCAGAGTTGTTCCGCAAAGGAAGCTTGCAATAGCGTAACGTTGTTGGTGAATCGTGCTGTCGACAACTTTGTTTTAAAGGAGGCGTCCATCTCCTTTGCGGAAACCGCGTCGAGTCACTCCATTCTCTCACTCGATGACGAGTTAGTTTTTCATAACCCTCTCACTTTCCCCGTGTTTAGTGAGCCTGGCGAATCCGATGATCAAAGTGAAGCACTGATGAGGTCTAACTTTGTGGCGCTGCTGCCAACATTTGAATCACAGAAGGCCTCGAGTTGTATGAGTGGAAGTGCGTTCCTACAAATAAATGGGGAACTTTTAACACCAGACGCGAGCAATGCGGTTGAGCTGGCGCCGGAGACCTCACCTGCTATACCAAAAAAGCATCAGCGACCACCGTTGTCTGTTGAGGGAGAAGGAATGGAATTATCTTTGCAAGTTGCGCCGAGTACGTCACTTCACTCGAATGGTGCTGACGAGTTGAATGCCAATAACAGTTGGAGCAGTTCAGCGAATTGCACGAGTTCTCTTCTTGATTCCTTAGCGGCACTCCCGTTGGAATGGAGTTTAGCCGTAATTCAACTTGTTTATCGGGAGGAATTGACGCGGAACGCATTGGTATCAGCGGAGCATGGCACTCGAGCGTGCATGATATCCCTCAAGTGACACGAGTCTCCACTTATTGCTCAAGCGGATCCAAACAATGATATGGGGTCTTCTCCAACTTTCTCGGGTGTGAAGAGGTCGTCCACTTCGTTTACGGAACAAAATACTGTTGAATTTTTTAATAGCCAACCTCATAATTAGTTTTCCAATGTTGATGGTGATGCTTTTTTTTTTTTCCCCCTCTTCTTCTTCTTCCTCGTTTTGTTTTCTTCTTTCTTTTTCTGAGGAATGGTGCAGGTGAAGCAACTTTCCTCACACCCCTATTGGATTTTTTTTTTTTGCGTTCTCCCTCTTTTCTGTGACATCCGCTGTGCTGGTACGCCGCTTCTGATGTTAATGATGATGGAAGAAAGGAGCGGATTTGTTTTGCTTTGCTTTTATTTTTCCTCTCTTTCCCCCTCCTCTTTTTTTTTTGTGCGTTTTCGATTTCTCTTTGGTCTTCACTAGGATCGGGAGAAATCGCTTATTGAATCTAAAATTTTTCTTTTTAGATTCGCTCCTCTGTTTATTCTCAACTTTCTCTTTTACTTTTTCCACCCGTTTTAAGCCACATTGCACCCTTATGTTTCTATTCTCCTGCACGGTTTCATTTTATATTTATTTATTTATTAATACACATGTTTTATTATTATTATTATTAAAATTAATATACAACGTTATAAATACTTTCTTTCCTTTTTCCCCCTTTCCCCGAGGCAATATGAAAATGTACGTATATAAGTATGCATGTATATGTGAACGTGTGGATTAAGTATTAAATTATGTACAAAAGGAAATTGGGAGGACAGCGGATATTTTTCTTTTTTCTTTTTTGCCTTGTGTGTAATAACAACAATGACAACAGTAATAATAATAATAATGGTAATAACAACAATAATAATAATTATTATTGTTTGCCGATGTACGTGTAATGTTTCTATGACTTAAAAAACCGTTGCATCCTTTCAAATGTATTATGTTCCTCCTCAGTGTGGTGATATTATTAATGAAGTATCCGCAGGTTTTGACACATTCATTTCTTTCCTCCGTGCTTTCTTCTTCTTTGTTTTTTTGTTTCTTTGTTTTTTTTGTTTTTTGTTTTGTGTGTGTGCTTGTGTGTATTTGTTTCGTTTTTCTTTTGTTTTGCTGATTCTGTGTTTTCATTTTTCTTCATTTTCTTCTTGGGCGTTTTGCTTTTGCTTTTGTTTTTTCTTTTTCTTTTA
This sequence comes from Trypanosoma brucei gambiense DAL972, assembly GCF_000210295.1. Classification (NCBI taxonomy): domain Eukaryota; phylum Euglenozoa; class Kinetoplastea; order Trypanosomatida; family Trypanosomatidae; genus Trypanosoma; species Trypanosoma brucei. The sequence continues at coordinate 2,196,448 of NC_026741.1, forward strand.
CCTTGAGGCGCTACCACACACTTCATTTTTAAATTCATTTATTTATTTGTTTGTTTTTCCATTCATTTCGGTACTGTAGGCGATTTGAAGATTACCGAATGAAAGGACGGGGCCGTAATGACGGAATATTTTAAAAAAAAAACAAAAAGAAGAAAAGAAAAGAGACGAAAATTAAAAGGAGGAAAAAGCGGTAAAAAGAAACAAAAAGCAAAATTAAAAGAGAGCAAAAAAAAAATTAAAGCGATAAATATACTCAAAACTTGTGTATGCGTTTACGTTTTGAGGTTTCGAGCGCGTTGGTCAGTTTTCTTCGTTTCTTCCTTTTTCTTTGTTTATTTTTCTTGTGTCAACGGAGGTGTTTTCAGTAGTGGTGTTTAACAAAAGAAAAGGGTTAGAGAGAGAGAAAGAGGGAAGTAGTTCAGATTTTTGTTTTAACCCTTTCTTTTTTCTTTTTTCTTTTTATGCAAAGGAAAGTAAAAAAAGAAAAAAAAGTCCACGGAAGGAACGAAAGGAGTAATTTAAAAAAAAAAATGAAAAATTGCACTTCTGAGTAAATGAGGGGGAGATCACCTTTTCTTTTCTTTTCTTTTTTTGTTTTAAAATGTAGATATTTAAATGTTTGAAATTGCGTAACCTTGCGTGCACTACCTTGTTGTATTTCCGATAATCCGCGTGATCTTTTTTTTTTTGTCGCATTGAAATTTATTACCCCTTTTGTGTTTTTTTTACTTTTGTTCCGCTTCGTTTTCTCCTTAACCACATGCCTCCCGCTTGTTTTCTGCCATTCTTTTGGAAAGAAGGAAAGAAAGAAACAAACAAACACAAACAAACAAAGATATATATATATATATATATATATATATATATGGATATATATGAGTAAATAAATAAAAATATTTTATGTGTTTGTGTGTTCTTTCCTCCGTTGTGACATGTGAGACTTGCCACACTAAGTTCAAGTTGGCGAGAGAACATCACGCATTAAAAAAAGGAAAAAAAATAATGCAGGAGGAGAGGAGGGAAATGTTGGGTGGTGAGGTGATAGTTTTTCTTTTTTCTTTTTTCCTTTTTGGGATGGGGGAGGAGGGACAAAATAAAGAAAAAGAAGGCACATATGAAAAGGGGACATTATATAAATTAGTCCTTTTAAAACTGAATGCAATTTGTGACGTTTGTTTTTTTGTTTGTTTGATTGTTTCGCTTTAGTTGATACGATACACGTTACTATTCTGCATGTTGCACTGCAGAGGTCATTTATATCATTTATATATTTGTTCAATTTTTTTTGCTTCCGGATGCACTTATTGAATTCACCTTTTATTTCCCTGTTTTTTTTGAATTATTTATTTTGGTTTTGGGGTGCCGTTGAGGTTACTCTCACCCGTTGTCACTTCTCTTCTCATTTCTTTTAAACCAAATTTATTTCCTCTCAATTGCCTGCTTTAAATAAAATAAAATAAAAGCACTCAGCAAGACAAGGCACTAGGTTAAAACAAGTCAATAAAAACAACGTAATAAGGAAGGTTATTCAAAAGAAATTCAAATTTGAATATTTATTGCAACAGGAGAAAAAAAAACGCGAATAAAGCAGTGAAGAGCAAGAGCGGGGTAATAGTTGTTGTTGCGTATTTGTGTCTGTGTGTGTGTCCACTCCATTGAGGCCCTCAATCACACCAGTACATTGTCAACACAGAGCGAGAGAGAGAGAAAAAAAAAAGAGGGGAAAGAGATCAAAGAGAGGGGAAGAGAATTAAAGCGAGCGTATTAGGCTCATTTAATTACATTTTATTTGTAAGTGAAATCTCAAGAAGTTAACAGATAAACTAATTCAACAAACCAACTTAAACTTATGGGTTGTGGTGGATCGAAGCCGAGGCCACAGCCTCCTCAAATGCCTCCACCGCCACCACCACCAGTTGTTGCACCACCGCCGCCACCACCACCACCACCACCACCAGAACCCGTCGCGCCGCCAACACCACCACCAAAATCTCCAACTGTTCAATCCGAAGAATCGGTGGTTGAGGAAGTTGAGGAGGTGCCATTAACTCCAAGAGCCGCACGCCTTCAGAATGTTATTGCAGCAAAGCAGTCGACTTTTATGTACAACAAATGCACCGTTACCGGTGAGGTGACACCGTTTTTTCCACCGAAAGGTCGATGTTTCCGCATCATTGATGAGGAGGGTCGCTGGTTCTTCTACAACGACACCATGAACTATGAGATGTGCGTACTGGCCGTTTTTTCACCCGATTCGGATGTGAAGCACTGCGGGACAACAACAATAAAAAGCATAAGGAATGGATTAACTGTTATATCTGCTTTTGTATACCCACTAGAAACACTGGAGTTCCTTTCTGGTTCAGTGGAGTTGGGAGCCATGTATGTGTATGCGCAACAGCTTTCTAAGCGGTATTACAGCCATCTTCGTGTTTTCAGCGTGGATGGTAAGAAGGAGATGGAGACAGTTATGACGCTACCGTGGGAGGAAGTGGACAATGAAGAACTTCTAAAGCTATGCTCAGACTCTTTTATGCGTTACGCTGATGTGAAATTCCTTCCATCAACTGGTATGTTCTCACGCCTCGATATTGATGGTCGTTTCATTCAACCAGTGGAGGTGCGTCGTCCAAGCGAATTTGCTCAATGTGACGAGGAAAATATCGATGCTGTGCGCGGTGTCGTCCTTTCCTCCTGCGTGGAGGCGGGCACGCTTGGAGATTCGTGGTTCGTAAGTGCGCTTTCCCTGCTTGCCACCGATGAGGAACGCGTCAAGGCGATGTTTGCCTCCACCACACCTGCCGAGAAGCAAACGGGCGCCTACCGTGTCTTACTGAACAAAGACGGATGGTGGAAGAACATTCTGGTAGATGACTTTCTTCCAACAGTTGGTGGTGTGCCATGCTACGCACGGTGCATCGATGACCCCGGAGAGTTGTGGCCATCTTTGCTGCAAAAAGCTTACGCGAAATTGTATGGCTCTTATGCAAGCATCACAGGAGGCGACACACTCCTCGCCCTACAGAACTTTACTGGAGCGCCAGTGTACCGATTCGATAAAGCATGGCGTGACGCGGCGACAGATGAGGAGAAAAAGAATGCACTCATTCAGAAGATTATGGGATACGTTGAAGCTCACAATCCCGTCATTTTGAGCGTTCCAACCGGAAAGGAGGCGAAAACCGCTGTTGCGAATGGTCTTGGAGAGGGTTACTCATACGCGCTACTGTCTGTCCACAACTTCCCTGAGGAGAACATTACGCTTCTGAAGATGTTCAACCCGTGGGAACCTGCGATGCCGTGGTCCGGTCAGTGGCGAGAAGGTAGCGACAAGTGGACCGAGCACAGCGAGATACAGTCGAGTTGCGAGCCGTGCTTCGAAGCGCATGACGGTATATTTTTCATCGAATGGTCAGAAGCTGTTGAGGTATTTAATGGTTGCGGAGTTCTGTACTTGGACGAGAAGCCGGTGTATGACTACCGTGTTGCTGGTGAATTTGACAATGAGCAGCCCAACCTTGCGCTTATGATTCGGGCAAAGGAAACCGTTGAAGTTATGTTGACTCTCTCGCAGAGGGATAAACGCGGTCTGCCTATAGAGTCGCCTGATGCAAAGCTGTCGCCTGTGTTACTGTGTGTTTCCCGCGCCGAGCGAAAAAGGCAAGTTGTGTATCAATGCACCAGCTCTGATCCCGAAACCCCTGCACAAGGCTTTAACTTTGTTGTGGGGCGAGACCTTGCAATGAAATGTACTTTTGAGGCCAGGGAAGCGCCATACTTTGTTATTCCTCGCATCCACCGCCGGGGAACATGCGAGGGACGCCGCAGGGGTTTTGTAATTGGCATTCGGTCCAGCACACCATTGGATGAAAAGCTTGAGATTCACTTCACCACACTTGAGCCTACGTGTCGTGTGTTGCATAACTGCATTACATTTACAGCTAACCGAATGCCTGGTGCTGTGCGTGAGTGGCAGATAAAGACGCCTGATGCAGAACCCGCAACATACAGGGGTTGGGGCCTCTCTCCAGCGGAGGAATTCCATGAAGACGATGAAGGTGCGCTGACAAGGGAATATGTTGTGTCGCAGCCTGAAGAATCCCCAACACCTCAAAGTGAAGCACATGTAAGCGAAGAGGAGGCAAAACCAGAGGAAGAATGTCAACAGCCTTCTGATGAGAAGCCGCACGAGTTGACGGAAGAACCCGAAGCAGAGGCCGCTGCACCTGAACCGATGGGAGAAGGAGATGTGGTGGCGGAAGCGCAACCGGAACTTGCCGTTGAGGAACTTTCGGAAGGGGATGTGGAGGCGAGAGAAGCGCCAGCACCACCGGAGGAGCCACAAGTAACCGCTGAGCCCGAGTCACCGCAGCAATCAGCGGAACCGGAACCGGAAGCTGCGCCTCCCGCCCCCACTGATGACGGTTCCGCTTCCGAAAGCTCCGATGATGGACTGGGAAGATTTGCAGCTGATCGTATCGGTGCATTTGCCTTATCGGATGATAGCGACACTGACTAGTTGAGGTGGCTGAAAGGAAATAAGAAACAGAAAATGTCTACTGTGTGTGTATGTGTGTGTGTGTGTTATATATATATATATATAAGTCTGATAGTAAGTGGTTGTGGTATATTAATTATTGGTCTGAATGGCTTTTTTTTTTTCTACTTGATTTTGGTGTTGGTGTTGGTGTTTTCTTTTAAAATTATTTTTGTGGAAAGAAAAGTCGGTGGCCAAAGGTACGTCCACGTGCATAAATATGTAGCAATAATAACAACAACATATATATATATATATATATATATATTATGCATATCCGTGTATTTTATTGATGCATGCCTGGTGTGTATTTATATCGGTTTGTAAATATTCATTTTCATGTCCATGTCCATGGGAAATCGATGTTGCTATTGTTTATTATTTGAAGAGGAAGAGGAAGAGGAGGGGGGAAGACCGGATGCGAAGTGAAAATGAATTTAATTTGGAGGATTGAGTGTAAGTTGGGGGTTATTCCTTCATATCATCCTTCATTCTTTTAACTATTCCCTTCATTTTTCATTTTCTCATTCTCAACAACAACAACAAAAAAAAAAAAGAAAAAAAAAGCAAATATTTATACTGCTACGAACATATAAATCTATTTGTACAAATCTACGGAAGAGGCTTGGTTTGAATGTTTGTGAGAAGGGAATAAATCATATATTTCTCAAATTTGATGAAAGGAAATCTTCTTTTTTCCCTTAGAAGAAAATAAAATAAAAAAAAAGAGAAGCAAATAGAAAGGAAAACTAAAGCGCGTACATAAAAATACGCATTCATGCATTTACATATGTATTTGTATAGCGTATAAAATAAAAGAAGAAAAACTAAAGTAAAGCAGAGTGAAGATAAGAAAAGGTAAGATAAAATAAAAGGAATGGGCATTGATTTTCTCCCTCTTATTTGCGTTTTTTTTTTTTGATGGAGAAAAAGTGTCGTTTTTTCCGTTTTTTTTTTTTGCCTTACTTTGTTGTGAAGCACCGGAGTTGATGGATTGGCGTGTAATTATTATTATCACTGTTATTATTATTATTATTATTGTCGTTGTTGTTGTTGTTGTCGAGTGGAGTAAAGTAATTTAGAAAAAGATGTTTTGAGGTAAGGAAAAAGCAAAAAAAAAAATAAATAATCTCTTAAAGTAAATTTGCCGCTATGACTGTGTTAAGTTAGTTCCCGTTTGCAAATGCGTATTTCCTCCATTCCCCACTAAAGAAATAAATAAAAAAGGAGCGGAGAATTTGTGTGCGGGAAGAAGGAGAGAGAGAAAATAAAAAGAAAGAAAAGAAAATAAAAGGAGGAGGAGGAGGAGGAGGAGGAGGAGGAGGAGGAGGAGGAAAAATAAAAAGAAAAAAAATTGATGAGTAAAATGAGGTCGGCAACCATGACACCTTTTTTAAAAAAAAAATTTTTTTTATTCATGTGTTCATGTGTTTGCTTGTTTGCATCAGTGGCTGCTTTTGTTTTTCTTTCTTTTCTTTTCTTTTTTTTTCTTTTTTTTTCTTTTTTTTCTTTTTTTTTTATTTGCGACTACTGTAGCTGTTGGCACGCGCGTAAGCACTCGACGTTTGGTGTCTTCACTTCTTGTTGCTTTTTTTTCTTTTCTCCCTCTTCCCGTTGCAATTCATTCATTTGTTTGTTTGTTTGTTTGTTTTGTCTTTGGAGTTGCGTGTTCGTTGGTTTGTATGGCGTGGTGTTTGTGATGTTGTTTTTTTTTTTGTGTGTGTGTATGACTTTGCGGATGTATTTGTGGGTTTAACAATTTTTTTTTCCCGTTTCGGCGATGTATTTTGTTGTGAACCCATTCGTTTTTTTCTTCTCCTTTTCCCTCTTTCTTTTTTCCACATATTTATTTATATTTGTTTCCTTTTGCCTTCCATTGCGGCAGCGTGTGGAGGGAGGGATATTTTTATTTCCTTTAATTAATTATTTTATTTTTGTAAAACTTTCATCTCCGGTGACATTTGGGGCTCATTTGTTGTACTTTACATCAAGTAAATATTTCTTTCTTTTTTTTTTTTAAATATATATCAACATTCCTCTTTTTCTTTTTCTTTTTCTTTTTTCTGAAAAAAATTACTTTTGGGACAATTTAGAGGCACACACGAATAAGTACGTAAATATAAATAAATATAAGTAAATATTGGTATTTATTTGTTTATTGCACACATCGCTCAACAGAAGGGCATTTCAACGCATTTATACAACGAAAGAAGAGGAGTAAGAAAAAAAAAAAGAAAAAAAAAGAGAAGAGAAGTCAACAGCCACAGCGGCAGCAGTTTGTTGCTTTTAGAGTTTATTTTCCTTTTCAAAAAATAAAAAATCTTTTGAGATCTTTCTGGCAATCAAGCATTATAGACAAGTCTGCACACACGTATATAAATTAATAAAAAAAATATATATACATATATACATATATACATATATACATAAATAATTTTTATACGTCCGTGAGCAGTCAGGGAGTAGGAAAGGAAACAAAACCCCATATACGAAAAAAAAAAATAACTGAGGAAAAGGAATAAGAATAAGAATAAGAAAAGAAAAAGGAAGGGAATAACAAATAAAAAAAAAGATAATAATAACAATAGTAATAAAGGGAACAAAAAAAAAAAAGAAAACTGGTTCATTTTTCACTCCAATTGCTGCATCGTTATCTTTTTCTTTCCGATAGAAAAAAAAACAAAAGAACCCGAAATGACTTCCTCTTCTTTTCTAGAGGAACTTGGCCCCGTAGCGGTTTCCCATCGGAATGAGTTGGAGGAGGTGAAGCGTCAGTTGGGTATTGAAAGGAATGAATTGGACTGTTGGATTTATGCTTTTCTGGAGAACAAAAAGTTTGATATCAAAGAAACTGTGGCAAAATTGCAGCGGCGCTTTGCAATGGAAGTGAGTGAAATGGCCAAATATGAAGTAACGGAAAGCATGCGCTCGTCTCTTCGTTCCGGCATTATTCAAGCAATTGGGGAGGATAAATGTGGTCGTACCGTATTTTACGTCACAGTCAGTAGAGATACAAGTTCAGAAGGTACTCGTGAAGAGAAGAAACGGACATTTGACTTGATAGTGAGTTTTGGAACACGGTTACGAGCGGATAACAAACGGTGCCAAATGGTACTGCTCGTGAATTATGAGAACGCAAGTATGTTAAGTAACGTGGACATGTCGCTTCAGATGGATGTTGCGACGCGCGTGTCCAAATTTTTTCCAGGATGCATCAGTAAAGTCCTGCTGTGCAATATGGGCTCAATTTTGTGTACGTTTATGAAGCCGGTGTTGGGAACCATGCCGGCTTCTTTTTCCGATACCATTTCGTTATTTTCTTCAAATGATGTGACTAATGGTTCGTTACTTGAATATATCGACAAGAGCGTCCTTCCCGTACAACTTGGCGGGACAAACGACTGTGATGATCAGGTGCATTGGGGCCGTTACGCGGATATTATTGAGAATTATTACCGTGATATGAGGATCGCTATTGTGGAACGAGGGCTAAAGGTGAAGGATTGGGAGTTGGAGTGCCTTTCTGCTAATGAATAAATAAATGTTGTAATGAAGGTAAATATAAATGTAATGTGTTCCATTCGCTTCTCATAGGAGGAAGAGAGAAATGGTGATATTTTTGTGTTTCTTTTCTTTTGTTTCATGAATGTGCGTAACATTTTATTTATGCAAGGGACATTTCACGCCGACTTCTCCTCGTGTGCCACACACACACACTTGTTTTTTATACACGCGTATCCCCGTGCGTTTAGTTGTGTCCATCTTTTTTTTTTTTTTTAAATCTTGCTCCAAAAGTATTTTTATACTCCATGCGTGTGTGTCTGCATTTGTCCTTGTTTTTGTTTTTATTGTTATTTGGGTGTGCGTGTTATTGAAGACCGCATGCATCCACTTTTCATGCTCCTGCAGCACATATTTTGTGTTAGCCCTTCTGTAATATTAATAATTACGCATATTGCGTCAAAAAGGGAGCCGATTTGTTTGGTGCATTCTTTTTTTTTTGTATTTATTCATTTTTGTGCGGTTGTAGAGGCTCACTTCTGTGCAAAGGAAATTTAAAAGATGGAGGAAGTTAGTCTTTTTTTCTGTATTTCTAGTTCCACTGTTTTTGCGGTTCCATTCAACAAGAAGAGGAAAATTAAAGAAAAGATACGCCCACCTTCTACATGCAGGTATTTAAATTTTTTTCATTTTTCTTTCTTTTTGTTTTGCTGTTTTTTTTCTTTTTATCCCCTCTCTCTTTTCGTTTTTTTTTTCTGGCGATTAATTTTCATGCAATTTACTTACAGTTTTTGACAATTTTTTTTTTGTTGTTATGTTTTTGTTACATGTTCTTTCCTTTACTTTTTTTTTTTCCATCATTTGCTTTTGGAATGCAGCGTCTTTACCACCTGCACTGCGGGGCAGATGGTTTGAAACGCTGGAAGCGAAGGAGGGCAAAAACAAAACAAAACGACAAAACTCACCCACATAAACGGTTGACTTGTTAAAATTTTATTTATAATTTTAAGTGGGTATCGAAATATGTTTCGTTATGAATAGTTCCTCAACAACCATTTATTACGAGTGATTGTATTGCCACAGGGCCTTCATCATCGCCATTTTACTAACTGCCTTTCTTCCCCCCCATTTTTTTTTTAAAAGAAAAAGTTTTTTTAAAAAAATTTCTTGTAGTTGCATGTGTGTTTGCATTTGTGTTGTTTCCCACTCCTTTTCGTTGCTTTTACATGAAGTTTTTAGTCATATCACTTGTTATTTGGGGAGATTGGGAGAGAGGTACAAAAGGCAAATGGGAATATATGAGGCGTGTACGTTTTTGTGTTTATATTATAATTGTAATAATGATGATAATAATTGTTGTTGTTGTTTTTGTTCTTGTTGCGCGGTGAAACCTCATCAGATATATAATGGAGGGACGGTAAAGATTGGCAGATGCGAGTAAGTGGTAAATGCAGGGCGAGAGGAAAATAAAATATATTTAAAAAAAAATGATTCGGAAGGTGCATGTGTAAATAGCCTCGTTTTTAGTCATTCGCTATTACTGCTCTGAAAACGGGGGTGGACTTCTCCCACTCGTCACCAGCTGTTTTTTTTATATATAATTTAGTAACAATTGAATTTGTTTCGTCGTTTATTGTTTCATCTTCTCTTTTAATTTTTGTTACTTGTGCCTCAAATATCGTGTTTTAGTGACTTTGCTCTACATTTAGAAGCGTTGGGGGAGGAAAGTAATACGGCAGGCAACGACGTGTTGCCACGAAAGCTTCTAAGAGGAAAAAAAGAAGGTGTGTAGGCAAAAAAAAAAAAAGAAAAGAGTGTGTGTGTGAGGGAAGTGCCTTGCGCTAAGTAAGTGGCTCAAAGGGGCTTTACACTGAAAAGCGCGTTAACTTTCACGCCCATATGCAGAAAAGTATACAAGATGAAGTGCGGTTTAGTTCTTCACCCCGGGTCTTAAGGTCAGCTAGTCGTGACACCCATAAGGAAATGGAGGAACTTCCTAATGCATCGTCACCTCTTCTTATGCGGCGTGTGGCATCGTTAGACGCACTTCCACCTCGACCTTCCTCGCGTCATCCCCGCAGTGAAGGTGATAGCGTTCCATCAGTGCTGAATCCCAACCGACAGCTGGAGGATTTATCGCGTGATACGCAGCTACTCAATGCATATGGTGGTTCAGACAGCATGCCCGGTATTAATAAGATACCCGTGAAGTCATTTCAGCAACATCTGCAGGGAAGGCAATTCCACTTCGCAAAGCATCGGCTTCCTCAACTCAGTAATGTTCAATCAGCACGGAGTGTTTCGACACCTGCGCGAAAGGGACGACAGTCACCGCGGTGTCGTTACAATGCACTTCCAGCTTTATCTTCAAGCCCACCTCGCACACGTCGTGGCGCTTCGTTTGCACGCCCATATCCCAACAAACCGGGGACGCCGCAGTCCTCTCGTGCTCCCCCCAGACGAGCTTCAGCACGGCCCATTGCATCTCCCTCTTCTCCATTGGCTGCACCGCTACATCGCGCAGATTCCGTCATCCCTGCAGCAGTTGCTGAAGATTCCTCAGCAGACGGTAAACAATCTGCGGTGGCGCGAACACGTGGCGGTCGCATACGCGTTGTTGTGCGTAAGCGGCCGTTGCCTCCGGATGAAGAGGGCTGTGATTGTGTTTCTATGGACCCACCTAATGTGAAGGTTGCGGTGCGGAAGCAGCGTGTGGACCTTACGGAGTATGCGGATGTGAATGACTTTACCTTTGATGACGCTTTCGGTGAGGATAAACACAATGAACATGTGTTCGATTCGTGCTGTAAGGAACTTCTAGAGACAACGTTGCAAGGTGGTAGTGCCTCATGTTTCGCATACGGCCAAACAGGAAGTGGAAAAACGCATACAATGCTTGGTAACAGCGGAGAGCGTGGCCTTTATATATTAGCCGCCGCCGCTATTTTTAGTTCGTTAGAGAAGGATCAGGAGGTGTATGCCTCGCTCTATGAAATTTACTGTAATTCGCTGTTTGACTTGCTCAACAATCGTTCACCCGTCGTAGTGCGTGAGGATCATAACCGCCGTATGCATATAACAGGCCTTACGTGGCATGCCGTTACGTCGGCTGAGGAACTTCAGCTACTGATCAACAGTGGAGCTGACCGGCGGAGCACCGGAAGCACAACTGCTAATGAACGTTCCAGCCGTTCCCACGCAGTGCTCACCATTCAGGTTAGGGATCGCGAGGACAACAGGTTCTGTGGCACGCTTAACCTTGTGGATCTAGCAGGTAGCGAACGCGCGGCCGATACCGCCACTAATGATCGTCAGACACGGCAGGAAGGTGCGGAAATTAATAAATCATTACTCGCCCTCAAGGAGTGCATCCGTGCGTTAGACGAAAAGAAAAAGCATGTTCCCTTCCGTGGGTCGAAGTTGACGGAGATTCTACGGGACAGCTTCATTGGAAATAGTCGTACAGTTATGATTGCCAACATATCGGCATCGTCACAAAACTACGAGCACACCCTCAACACACTGCGATATGCCTTTCGCGTGAAGGGTTTAAGTGTTGTCAATTTTGAACCGAGTCGTGCCCGCAATGCACCGCGGCCGCTGAAACCGGTTGTTTCTGACATGAATCCCACGCAAGGAGTTCCTCAGGTAAATGCCGGCCCTTTGAAAACAACACCGGGGCGGTGGCGTTCGGTCTCATCTAATACCTTTTTAGCTAACAGGCGTAACGTCTCCTCGGGAAACGCACTTGTACAACAGCGTAACCATGTTACCAGCAGTCCTTTGCGTAGTAATAACACTCAGGGAGCAAATATTGCTTCGGGAGCTGGCGAGAATAATTTCGCTGTTTATGTTCGTCAAATAGCCGGAGAAGTGGTGGGGAATATTATTCCACAGTTAAGGGCGGATGGGGGTCGTGATTCCTCGCTTCCATCAAACAGTGATTACCTGCAAGAGGAGGGCTCCGGTGTTTCTTTTAACGATGAGTTGATAAGGCAGTTAGAAGATCGTGTTGTTGCAAGGATGAAATTGGATGTGATAAGGTTGGTTAGGGATACAATGCTGAGGAGGGAGCGTGCTATTTCAAAGTTGCGTAGTGAAAACACGATGTTGAGCAAACTTAATGGGGCGTTAGAAAGGCGTGCCGCGGAGTGTGCGCACTGTAGAGGGCAGAACACACGTCAAATACAACAGCAACAAAACTAGACACAATGCAACATCAACCGAACAGGGCACTGCGCAGCGAAGGTCAAGTGGAGACCGGTAGCTAGCAGTTTTACGTGTCAGTAACTAAAAAATATATTTATTACCGTCATTCCTTAGCTTGAAGGGGGAAAGTATGACGTTTTCATCCCCCATTTTCTGCTGTTTTTCGAGGTAAGTGCACTTCCCCTCTCTGATTTTCTTTTTCTTTTTCTTCTTTGATGTAACATTTTCTCCAACATCTTCCCACATCTACAATAATTCCAATGTCGGGATGTGTGTACGTATACGTGTATGTGTGGGGGAATGAGGAGAATGACGGGAGCGTGCGATGCGTATCATTGCACCATTTTTTTTTTTTTTTGCAGTGAGGCGTGTCATGAATGGAAGTTTAAAGAGGAAAGAGGGAGTAATCCGATGGAACGTAATCAACAGTATAGATGCTGGTGGTTGTGGTTGTGGTTGTGGTAGTGGGTGAATTATATTCTTTTTGCATAGAACCCATTGGGCCGCTGATATATCGACTGTACAAGAGGGATATGCAAGAGGTATTTAGAGGAGGGATAGAGGGAAAGGACGAGTTGAAAAAAGAAAAAAAGAAAAATAAGGGGGAAAAATAAATAGTGAGACCAAACATTGTTTTTTTTTTTTACAGTTGATATTGTGGACGCAAACATATTTGCATGTGTATGGGGGTTGTAAACCACTGCGTCAAGTTTAACGACATTTCGGGACGTTAAGGAGGAGTGATGCATGTGTAAAAGGGAAGAAAAGAGCTGTGAAAGTGTTTTTGTTCATTTGTTTTCAAGACATTTACCACATTTTAGAGGGTGATGTCGTAGCGTATTATAAAATGTAAATAAAAAAAAAAGGAAAAGGAAAAGGAAAAGGAAAATGGGAATGAAGGGACTGTGATGGAAAGATTATTCCTGCAGCAGAAGCTACTGGTGTCTGATTTTAGGTGGGTACGTCCACGTGGTTTTTATTTTAACTATAGTGACGCTACCTCTCTTTCTGCTTAAGTTTTTATCTTTGCTTTTTTTTTTTGTACATGGCGCTGACGCTGACAGTGACGCAACTATGTTTGCTTTTCTTTTCTTTTCTTTTTTTTTCTTTTCTTTTCTTTTGTTTCATTTCATGTTCCCACCTTGCATTATACGGAAGTGAACATGTGTCGTTACTTTTCTTTCGTATGTTCGTGCGTACAGCCTTGTAAATACTATTCTGTTAACGCACAACACTTCCCAAACTTGAAGAAGGCGCAGCACAACAACATAAGTCTTGTCGAGGAGTATTAACAGCTTTTATTATCACGATTGATTATAAGTTATCAACTTTTCTCGCGTATTTCTGCTCATTTATAATAATAATAATAATAATTATTATTATTATTAACATCTCCTCACGCTCTGTCACCTCGTGTGTTTCTTTTCTCTTTTTTTTCCCCCCCCTTCTTTCGAATGTTCGTTATTCTTTGGCGCACGGTTTACCCTTCACCACCGCGGAGGTTTGTTTGGTTGTTTTTTGATCACTTTTGCTAATGCATTTGGGTGAAGGGATGTCAGTATCATTTTTGCTGCGGCTTAATTTTTTCTTCCCCCTCTCTTTTTCCCCTCCAAAAAAAAAAAAAAACATTAATTCTTCAACGCCGCTTCTAAATGTGTTATCACAGTCATTTCATGTGCTTGCAACCGACCTTTTAATTGGGGGTGCGTGTTGCAGTTCCTTCTTGGGATTGCACGGCTTTATGAGGCCGAAAAGTATACTTATCTTGATTTCATTTGCACTTAACACATGCCGCTGCTTTGCATGCATTCGTTCTTCGAAACGGTTTGTTGTGTCAGGAGTTTTTTTGTTTTTTTTCTTCTTCTCGTGCTTCTAATTTTCTCCTCTTTTATAATGTTACTGTACATTGAAACAATCACATGCAATCAATCCCGTCCTTTTTTTTTTCTTTCCATACCTTCCACTGCGGCTTGAGATGCTTTCATTAATTGGCGATGTTTTACCATGTATATTTTATTGCCATCTTCACTGTTTTAGCACACACTTTACTTCTCACTATCTTCTTTTTTTTTTTTTTTGTCGTCGCTCCTCGCTTTAGTTGGAAATGGTACAAACCCCTTAAGATGTGGAATACAACTAAAAAAAAATCTTTTTTTTTTTTTTAGTGATTCATTGAATTTCTTTAGCCTAACAGGCATGCGGCTGCGCATCGCATCTTTTACCACCGCCTCCCCCACACTTATTGTTTACAGCAGTACTTCCGCCACGAAACACGCGATGTTTATTTGATGTCTTCATTTCGACACAACATATAACTTCACATGGAAAATAGGTTAATGTTTCACTGGCTCATAATGAGGTAGCAAAGTTATGGATTATTGTACTAACAGTAAAGTTAATAAATGAAGATCCAAATGAAGACAGAAGAGGCTTGCATTTCTGTTAGGGAAATGCATGAAAATGTTCGGTTTCTTTTATTCCCTGAAGAACAGCAACTGGCGCTGCAGGCTTTACTAAAATCCAGCGAAGGATGATGTTTGATGCCGGTCGGTAAGAACATTAATGAAGGAAAGAGAAGGTGGCTTTATTATGCGTGTACGCTCGTTAATTTTCTCTTTTTTATTATTTTTATTTTTTTTTTTGTCGGAGCGGGAGGTTACTTCGGGAATTTTGGCCTCTTTTTTTTCCCCGTAATTGCAGCGGCACGAATTGATGAGCTCTCGACCACATATATGCTCTTTAAAGTGAGTGAAGCTGAGGGAAGGGGAGGGGGAGGGAGTGAGTCAAAAAAAAAAAAAGGAAAATTCACACCATTATGCGAAAAGTGTGATGTTGAGAGTGGAGGGTAATGATAAGTTGTTAAGAGTTTAATTAAGGCCCCTTGTCAACCCTACACAAAATTACAAACCTCCTCTATTCCCGTAATTTTTATTTATTTACGGTACCTGTATAAAATGTACTCATTTTTATGTGCGCAATGCCGTATGTCCCACAGTTACCCCTGTTTATTTTTATTTTTATATTTATCCATTTATTTTGCGTTGTTTCCCCGTTTCCTTCTTGCTGGAGGGAAGGCTCTGTCCTGTTGCTAACAATGGCGCCGAGTAGTGCCTCTTCATGAGAACAACACAACTACCAGCAGAGGAGGGAGAATAATAATAACAAATTAATTCGCATCACTCTCTACATATACCGCCGGTAGCAGCACTGCGGCACTTGGAGATTTGGAAGGTGACGCAAATGAATAATGCCGGGTGTTAGATAAAACAACTTCCCATGTATGTAATGTGACAAAAAAGAGGCACAACATGTTGTTAATAGGATCTTGACGTTTGGAAAAACGACCCACTTCCTTTTACTTGTAAAATGATGTTCTGCTTCCACTTAAATCTTTTCGTTCCGCCACCGTTGCACGGTGTATACTAGCGGTGCATTATTCACTAATTACTATGAGTTCACCAACGTTGCCGCGCAAACACATTTTTATTGTTGTAGGTTTTTTTTTTTGTGGGTGGGTGGGTGGGGGGCTGCAAGGTTTTCTTTTCGGGTTATGCGCGTAATTCCGGGATACCTTCAATTTTTGCCTACGCAACATCCGTTAGTGAAGTGACTGCCCCTGTCAACCTTCAGTTGCAGGTCAAAAGGCGTGACTCCGCGTAATTTACCCTCCGTTTCTTTAGCTGTGACGACAATGAAGGACACCACTCGGTTGAAATGGAAGCATGTGTTTGTGTGAGTGCCTTTCATTTGTTCGTAACTCACGCGGCAGCGTCAACTCTTTTAAGGGCACGCAAAAAAGTATATGGGGTTGCTCGAAAATATGAACGACATAGCGGACGGTTTCCATTATTTCCCTCTTTACAACCACTGAATCCAATAAACCAGGCCACATCCTACTCTACACACTGCATTAATAAAGCAGGCGTTGTTATGATTATTCAGCATGTGGGGATACGAATTGCACTGAAAGGGAGGATGGGGAGGGAGGAAGGAGACATGAACATCATGTGACATCTTCATTTTGGGATGTTAGTTATTTATTCCTGACTGGGAGAATGCGCGAAATAACGTTGTGTGTGGTGTGGTGTGGTGGCCCACAAACTCACTAACTCACTCACTCTTCCTCCCACTTCTTATGTCTCTCGAAACTTTCTCCAAGACAATATATTTCCTCGACTAAGGTAAAATAAGCATGGCTTCCGTCGGTCAGTCGGCCGGATTCGGCGGATTCGCTGGCGTCATCACCGGCAGACATATCACCACATATTCCACTGGGGGCACCATGAGGCGCCGACCACCCGCCATCACTTTTTTTTTAATACCGCTACTGTTGGTGTTGCCACACATCGTGAGACCACTCGCTGCAAAGAAAAGCATAAAAGTAAAGGTTTATAATTTGCTTTTCACTAACCGAGCGCCGCGCCGGTCAATTGAGACTATGGGGGTCGGCCTGAACGCATCGTTTGCTGCTCGTCACTGGGCCACTGCGGAGAACGTCACCGTGGAGATCATTCCGCCACCTCCACGTTCGGTTTCCACATTGAAGTTACTGGAAACCGCCGCCGATCAGAATAAAGGTGAATTTTTCGTTGTAGTTGGGCCAATGGGCGATACTCGAACGTTGGCAGTGCTTCCACTGCTGCGGCAGGAGGACTTGGTTGCATTTGCGCCTCTTACCGGATCGAGTGCTGTTCGCGGGTGGGACCCTCACTTCTATTTTTTAACCCCCGCGCCCAACGCTGAGCTCATCGCCCTCCTCCGGTACGCGATAAACCGCCTTCGTTTGCTTCGGGTTGGATTTATGTACCTTCAGGGTGTGCACTTCGGTGACAGGGAATATCAAGAGACCCTGAAGCTCATGACCCGTATGGGCAGAAGGTTGTGCGGGGTTTTTACCAAGATGCATGCAGCCACCGTAATGAGAGCCGATGAAGAGTTTGATTCGCTCTGGGAGGAATTTGTGATGACGCATCCGCAGGGGGTCATCGTGTTCACTCCCCCGATCCGTGAGGCGTTGAAGTTTGTAAGGAGGGTTGCGATGGACGCCCGCACGCGTGGTGTGTACGTGTTGGCTCCTTCGGCGATGCAATTCGTTATCGGTGCAACCTGGCGCACTGCAGTTGAAGAAGCTGCGGTCCCATATATTCCCGATAGGGTTATTGTGGCTGCGCCGAACCCGCTTGCAAGCGAAACGAAATACCACGCGGTACGGCGCTTCCAGGAGGATGCGAGGTCATACCTGCGTTATCATCCTGGCGTAACCGCGTTCAATGCTTCGGACGATTTTGATCACGATGATGCGGATGGAGCGCTTATGGTTTCTGGATGGGTTATAGGGGAGGTGCTATCGCAAGCGCTGAGTAGCCGTACGTGGTTGGAAAGTAGGGAGGCGTTCATTAAGTCATTGTACAACCAGCGTCGGTACGTTGTCGATGATCTCGTGTTTGGTAACTTCGGTGGTGAGTGCCATGGTATGGCGGGAGAGCGGGGTGCGTCGTGTTTATGTAACCAAGGTGGAAATGTTGTTTACATGAATTCTTTAGGTGATGACCATCGGATGATTCCACTAAGGGACGGCATAACAGTATTCAATATTGATCGATGTTCAACCATTGGCGTGAAGGTGCCCACCCCCCTCATTGTCGTAGTTGTACTTGTGGTAGATGATTCCGCCGCCGTAAGTGCATTTTTTTCATTGGTTGTGGGGATCACTAACGCCGATGCAATTAGAAGCATAACCAATCCCGATCGAGTAGCCTTTCATTCTGTAGTTGCAACTTCACGGAACACTTATGGGAGAATGCAAGGGGAACTCGACACAAGAAGCGTGACTGCTGTGTTTGGTGTTGTTGACCTGGCTATGCTTTCCGTCGGCCGCGTTGCGTTCATTGAGCCCATAACCCTTTCACCGAAATTGAGTCACCCTGGGAGGAATGTGATCCACTTTTCTCCTACAATTGAGCAGCAGTTGTTTCTGTTGGTGGGTTATATAGCTAGGGACAAAAAGACTACTTCCCTACACATGGTGACGCGTGGAGGTGATGTGCCTGGGATTGGGTCTGTGTTTCAGAAAACGATTGAATCTCTTGGGGGTTCCATGAACGGCATAGTTGTACCGGACAACGATACTACCCTCAACGAGGATCTATCGCCTCATGGTGACACACTTGTTTTTGGTCTAACTGAAGCTGATATTACTACAGTTGCTGAGCATCTTGACAATCACAGGGGAGTGCGTGTATTTGTGTCGTTCTTCGATGTGGCACTGCTGTACAGTGAGTTTGTGAAGGTATTCAAAAAGCATCCGCAAGCTGCCGAGCGGTTACTATTCGCAACAAGCCTACCACACTGGGCAGACAACAATACGACATCCGAGACGGTTAAAAGATTTCACGACGAGATGAAGGACGATGAGAGTAAATGGACTCCACTGGCGCTGCTTGGGTATGCGACTGCACGTGCAATGGAAAGTGTTGTGTCGCGAATGGGGCGTGTGAACTCAGAAGAGCTTATCAACGGTATATTCAGTCAGTCTGTAATTGTAGCGGATGACATGTGGTATGGACCCTTTGAGGACAGTTGTGTTCCCACCACTGGGTTTGCGGCGGAGGGGTGCGCTGTGAATTACGGTGCGACACATATTTCCGTGTGGTCCATGGCTCGTGTGTTGAATCCTTCCGTACCTCCTGTCACCAAGGCAGCAACACCATCGATGCGGTACGCAAATCGCAACAGGGGCAGCTTGAGTGGGAAACAGCTTGCCGGTGTTATTGTTGGGGCTCTTTCCGCCCTGGTCTTATTTTTCGTGTTGCTGCTGGTGTGTACTTGTTTGCTTGGCAAGGGTGCGCGTGATAACGAGAACGCACCAAAAGAAATGGTAATCCCCGTAACGCTAATATTCACTGACATCGAGAGCAGCACTGCGCAGTGGGCAGCACACCCTGAGCTTATGCCTGATGCCGTTGCAACACATCACCGCCTAATTCGCACGTTGATTTCCAAGTATGGATGCTATGAAGTGAAGACTGTTGGAGATTCTTTTATGATTGCATGCAAGAGCCCTTTCGCTGCTGCGCAATTAGCGTGTGACCTGCAGCGGTGCTTTTTAGAACATGATTGGAAGACTGATGTGTTTGATACGTCTTATCGTGAGTTTGAGCGGCAGCGTGCGGAAGATGATGGGGATTATGTTCCACCCACTGGCCATCTTGACCCCGATGTTTACAGTCGTTTGTGGAATGGACTGCGAGTGCGTGTTGGAATCCACACCGGGTTGTGTGATATTCGGCATGATGAAGTAACGAAAGGATATGACTACTACGGTCGTACATCGAATATGGCAGCACGGACTGAGAGCATTGCTAATGGCGGGCAGGTGCTGTTATCGCGGTCGGCATACCACGCGTTGAGTACTTCGGAGCGTGAGCAATTAAATGTGACTGCATTGGGTGATGTGCCATTGCGTGGTGTACCCAAACCTGTGAAAATGTACCAATTGAATGCGGTACCCGGAAGGACATTCGCCGCACTGCGACTTGATAATGAGGCTGCTGATGACGATGGGAGTAGCGCCTCTTTCAGTGATGCGGGTTCTGTGTGTGGGCCGTTAACTGGCTCATCTCTGATGATAGCTAGTTCATTGCAAGCAATATTTGGTACAGTTTGTGCCGCTCAGCGGGAGAAGCTTCTTAATCCCGTATGTGAGCGTTGGCGTGTTTCGGTGCCCCGTAAAGGAAACAATGGATGGGAGGGAGTTGAGTTTGAGGATGTTATACGACGCCTGTCCGTGAAGGTTGGTCGCGTTGTGGATCACTGCGTGTCTAATAGTGGTGAACATTCGGAGAGCACGCTCAGAAGCGCGTCGCTCATTATTATTTCTCGCCATGGGGGAGAAAACAGCACGAATGAGGCGTGATACTCCCTTTTGCGTCGTTACAGAAGTGTGTTCTATGTTTTCTCATCCCTTAGACGGAGCAAACCGTTAAGTTGATTCCAAATTTATTTATTTTGTGTTGATTATACGCATAGTTTTTTTTAAGTGTGCCCTGTCATTTTGCTGTTTGTGGGTTGGCACGTTGCAATGGATCAGCGATTCAAGTGGGCGTGCTACTTCTGTTTGCATTATCCTTTTTTAAGTATACTCTTGTTTTGTTTTGTTTTGGGGGGTCGTGATTGCAGTAATTATGTTATCTGACCGTAACACCACCGTTTTGGACATGCATCTGTTATTATTGTGTGTATACTCGAAATTACTCGTTAGCTGGTACGCATTTAACATTTCTCCACACACACACATATATATACATTCATATACCCTTGCCTCCATCGGTTTAACTTATACGCGTTCATCTTTCCTTCTTGTGTGCCTTACGCAACCTTTTAGTTTTGTTCTCCAAATTTTCTCCGGTGTGCCCCATTGGCTGCAGGTCTTCATATTCTTGTCTTGAAGCTAAGTGGTTACTTTGGTGGAAATAGTATACGCGCTTCCTTCCTTGTGCGCGCAATGGCGTTATATGATCCATCAGTTCGTATGTGGTCATCGTATCCCGCCTGTTCGTATTGCCCTTGCTTCTTTTCTGACAGCCGCCGTGGAAACACGATCGTATTTTCTGGTTTCAAGTACGCCACCACTTCTCACTCACTTCAGTATTATTCTTTCTCGCATTATCTTATCTTATCCTTTCCTTTTTTTTTCTCGCAGAGTCTTAGGTTTAACAGTATTTAAGTGCTGTCCTTGTCTTCCTCGTGTGACTGTAGGCTCGCTGCGCTCTGCTCGCTTGCTCCCCTACTACTGGACACTGCGACTCTAATACCTTTGGGGGAGCGTAATAAAGCTTAAATGACGTTGATCTCCATCTTTTGATAAAGTGCACTGCGTGGCGTTTTGATGGTGATTTGTCGGTGTCACGTGCACTTTTCGTGAAGGCGTTGTTCCGCGAGTATTCGTGTGGTTTCGCATATTGATATAACGGCTGAGGTGGTCACGATTCGGTGTCGGTAGTTTTAGCATGTATTTTTATTTGACATACCTTTTGTTCGTTGCTACGGCGTATTTCGCCGTCTAATTCCCTTCGTGTATTTGAAGCCCGTGTGGGTACATAAACATGAGACTTCTTTTTTTTGAGTTATGCAGTTGCGTGAATGCGACGCGCCATTCCCTTCGGTTAACCTTAGAGATTCATTGGGCGTAGGCGCACGTCCTCATTTTTTCCCTGAGGAGGAAACTCTCTTAGACGTGCTTGCCTTACCGATTCTTGGTATAATCATTTCGGTTTTTGACTGAAACAGGGAGCAGGTGTGTGTGTGAATGTTTTCTGAATTATCACTGGCAGAGTTGTACACGGAGGAGAGGAATGAAATGTGATCTTGTGGCTCCATTGTCTCGGGTAGGGGCTTTTCTCGCCCATTAAGTTTTCCTTTCGCTTTGAGTCCTCATTGCGCGGAGTCGCTGCAAGGAACTCTGCCATCCGTTTCAACTCGCTACCCGGTTGCTGCTTCCTCCGACCCGTCAGTCTACGCGTTTCCTTCGCTTCCTTTGGAGTGTTGTGGGGCGTGTGCGGGTTTAAATCGCGGCTGACTTTGTTGCTTGCGGTTCAAAGGAAAATGTCAAATATACGGGCAGTTAAAGAGAGGGTGCTCATCGCGCGATGTGGATTTGTAAATGAATGCCAAGGCGCCTCCACTGATGCTAAAAAAGGTGGGCAAAGTTCGGTTGGGAGATATCAAAGTTGCGTGTGAGGCCACTGGAAGGCTAGGAGGAGGAAATTGAGAGAAATGCTCTTTTGAAGTGAGCAACCCCGGCTCCAGCCTTTACACGATGCTTAGGGAAGAAGCAGATGACAACTCAGATTCATGTGGTGAGGAACAAGACGCAAAGTATGGTCAACCGTTGGAAGTTCTCCGGGGTGCCTTCATAGTGTACAAAGAGGCAATGGTACTGTCAAATAGAGTGGAAGTGGACGATTTTGAACGGAAAATGCGCAGGTGGCTATTGGAGGGGGGGAAGGGGCACAACTCCTTACTAGTAGTGAGTAGGTTCTGTTTTATGGCGCTGAGTTGTCTTTTTGAGGGTGTTTGCTTTTGTGATTATCTTCCTAGAATGGGTGACTCACTGCGATGTCCTTTCCTACAGTGTAAACTGTCTCTGTCTCTGTTTCTGATTCTATTTTTGTTTTTGCTTTTATCACAACTTTGTGAGGAATCAGGGGACAAGTTTTCATAAGTGTGGAATTAGATAAGGTGTTTCCATAGTAATGGGTTGCATGCGCCATTATATTTTTTGAATTGACTGCGTGGAGGCGAAAAGGGGCCAACTTGATCAATTAACAGTTCTATTGAGGATGTGTTACTGCAACGCTATGCGGGTTTGCGTAATATGAAATTGCACGACTTTTTGCTGAAAAGGTTTTTAAACACGTATGACACAATTAATGTGGCCATGGATGTGTTTGTTAAGAATCCCAGAAGATATATAGTTGATGCTGAGATTCTTGAGGATATACAAGGCACTGATGAGTTTAAAACAGTGAGGACAGCTATTGATCTGTCTGAGAAGGTAGACTACCTTGACGAAAAAGGAAATTTACTACCTCCGGCAGTGGGAGGAGAAGGGAAGAGGGGAAATAAGAGAATTTGTTGGTCCCGTGGCGAGGGGAAGGTTGGATGCTGCAGTAATAGCCGCCAAGGGAGCGGAAAAGCGAGCTGCCCTAACAGCTGGTGGTGCTGTCGAACTGAAAGGAGTGTATTAATCCATATACATTACAAAATGGAGTTATGTGATGTCCGGTTATGATGCAGAGCCACTTGGCATGAAAGTGTTCGATGGAAGACCAAGGCGCATATGGACCGAAGCGGAGGTGGATATAACTCCTCTTCCTGCGAATGTTGATGCACGAGTGCCGAAGAGACCCGATGGTTCAGAGATTTTTGTTCTCACTTCGGAGAAGGGTTGGCCATACAACAGGTTTGCATTGGATTACACTACGGGGCACAAAGCAGTATTTCAGCACGTATATATCCGTCGTGAAATTATGCGCGTGTGGTATATAATTC
This sequence comes from Trypanosoma brucei gambiense DAL972, assembly GCF_000210295.1. Lineage (NCBI taxonomy): Eukaryota > Euglenozoa > Kinetoplastea > Trypanosomatida > Trypanosomatidae > Trypanosoma > Trypanosoma brucei. The sequence goes on from NC_026741.1 coordinate 2,219,747, forward strand.
AAAAAGATCTGAAAACATGGTGGGTGGAAAAGACAGCTCACAGAACACCGATACATATTGTTATTGGTACACCTGGTATTGGTAAATCATATGGCCTTGGATCATTTTTGCTTCATTCATTGTTTCACTTCCATGAAGGAATGCTTGATGTTGTTGCGTATTTCACAGACGGGATAGCCTACTTAATATATAACAGAAAGGGTGATGAAAGAGGGAGGGTTGTGCGGTACGAATATTTGAGAGCTGCTGTCAACGCCATAAATAAAATAAAATTTGAAAACACAGGACACATCATTATGGACACAAGGTACGTAATACAGCAGCTGTACACTCAACTTCCCTCTGATGTTTGGAGTGTAACTATTTTCACTTCCCCGAATAGTGCCCGTTACGAGCGGTGGGGAAAGAATACGGGAGGCCGCGATATTGTTATAAACTGCGATGATGTGCGTGACATGAAGGCATTTGTGGCATGGACTAAGCTGTCTGTAGCATCAGGCTATATGGCACTTGAATAAGAAGCTCAGGCGAGGATAGTCGAAGAACTTGAAAATGAGTGGGAAACAATAAAGGGCCGTGTTAATGTGGTTGGGCCATTACCTCGTTGCGTTTACAACAACATAAAGCGCGATATCCGTGTTTCTGAGGCAACAAAAGGGGATAATGTCCATCAACAATGGAAACAAAAGTCACTACGAGGACATAATGGTGAAAATTGCCGGTTGGCAAAATGATAAGGTAACGCACAGGTTAGTGAAAATCGTCCGTGTGGGAAATGCTGGAGATATCATCGATGAATACCGCTGTAGACCACTATCGGCTTGCATTGGGAATGCTATATTTTTCAAACTGCTTTTCATTATTGTGCAGAAAATGGCTATACGTCAAGTTACGATGTCAGACGAGAGTCTCGGAGTCAACGCTTTTGAAAGGCTTGCGTTGCTTTCGCTTCTTTTTCCTCGAGTTTTTAAAGTTATCGCAGACAACTTGAAATACCTGCGACGAGGCAGAGAAATAGCTGACCGTCGAAGCATACCGAACGACATGACTGTTCAGCAGTTGAGACTCATTGGGCAGAAGGCCTTACCTGCGGCCCACCAGCGACCAATTGATAATTGTGAATATATGGTTCTCTACCTCCCTGCCACAGGCAATGAACCCGTGGTGGATGGCTTTTTTTTCGTTGAGGGGCGGTTCAGGAGAAACCGTGGGGGAAGGGCGGCACCGACCACGCCAAATATAGCTGTGCTTTTACAAGTAACAAAATCAGACAGGCAGCCCACCACTGCGGAGAAGGTGCAGAAACTCCGAGAAAACATGGCAAGATATTTTTCTGACTGGGATGCGTTTTCCCGCGATATGGTTTGGGAGATGATATACATTAATTCGGTTAACGGTGGTGTGATTACAGGATGGCAGTTTTGTGATGGCGACGACTCCACCTAAGCGGCAGATATGTGGAGAAACATGACTCAACACCAAGTAACGTTAAGAGAAGAAATGGAAGGGCAGCTAATGCGAGCATATGCAGAAGAAGGTTGGTATCGGGATGCGGCACTTCTGGCCATGGAGCCTGCGCCGCAGCCACGCAACGAGCAGGCGGGAGCGCAAGGAGGGTGAGGCGATTTTATAGCATTAGGTGAGGTAGAAGCTAAGTAAAAATATCCAGTCTGGTATGTTATGGTGGACGCGAGCAGTCAACAGTGTACGGTGCTAACGTGAGGCGAGGCGGCGTTTTTTTCATTTAATGTAAAATTGAGTTATCGTATCATAGGAAGGCCAGCAGTCCTGACTGCCAAAACAGGGTGAGTGGCTTTGTCTTAATGCTTGGCATGACAGAATGCGCTGCAAGGGGGTAACATTCAGCAGGTAGCGGCTGTAGTAATAATCTTATTCTTTTCAATCAGCAGTCAAATGCGGCGTTTAGTGCAGGGAAGGGGCGTGGTAATTTACATAGTTGTCGGAGGTGAGGGAAGGGAAGTGGAAATGAAGACGACTAAGGAATAGTAAAAGTAGTATTTTATCGGCTAACGCATAACTGGAGTTAAGCCACATCGTAATCTTAAGGGGCACAGATGAAGACAGAAATAATGTTATCGACGGACGTAAGAAAACATTGTAACGTTTTGTTTTCATTTGTGCTGTTACCAACTAAAGGATTGGATTATACTACACTAACTCTTCACATCTTCCTTTCATTTATACAATCTAAATTTTCCATCCGTGTAGAGATAGGGATCTGTGGGCCAATGATAAAAGGAACAAAAATGTAATAGTACTTTTTGCTTCTTCGCCATCCGTGGTAGAGAGAGCGCATTGGAAACATGCCTCAACTATAATTCCTCTGAGTCGTATGTCCAGTAGGTGTCATGGGAGAGAGATTGTGACGGAGTGAAATATGCAAACATTAGAAGCAGTTACTGGATGTGCTGTTTCATATACGAGCTGTTATAATTATATTATACATGTTAGTTATGGTTAGAGTTATGGAGTAGCTCTTGACGGTGTTCTTCGCAGACACGCAGCTGGTGACGTGATTTCGTCCATTTTCCTCTCTCTCTCTTTCTTTCTTTCTTCAATTATTTGTCGGTTGGTAAACATGCTATGATATGTTGTCTTCTTTTTCCTTATAATCACTTCTGTTATTCTGCTTGAGGGTTGGCAGTTGGGCCTCTCTTCACACGTGGGAACCTTAAACTTGTGTTGCTGGTTGCCTCCAGCAGCAAATCCTACATCATCATCAACGTTGATACGAAAATCATGCAGTGATCATATGTAACGGCAGCAGTGGAGTGATCATGGCCTCGTCTATTGACCCACATGTGCGAACTTATTTCTCTATTCAAGTCAATGGGGGAATGGTGTATGTCCCTCCTTGCAATACCCCAGAGGGTGAAAGTTGTTGCTGTTTGGTTAATAATTTTGCTATTCTTAGTCAGGTAACACTAGACATGGATAATTTGTTTGTTGACACGCGGATGCGTGCAATATTGGAGTGTAGGAAATAGATTATATCAGCCTTAACGAATTTCTTAAATACTACACAGTTTTCCTCAATGAAGTGCTGATGTGCGTTTATCGATGCATGATCCGTTTGTGTCGGGATGTATTACGGACCCTGAGGAGGTCAGGCCACTTGCATCCTTACGTTTCAATTGCGATAAATGACCGTCAGAATAGTGTTCAAATTGTTTGTGTCGGCGGAAGGATCGTGAGGTTGTATGTTTTCGTTCGCGATGGGAAACACGCTGTAATTTCTCAACACCTTGATAACTTGAGTTCAGGCAAGTGCTCGATTAACGATATTTTAGCTGAAGGTTTGTTGTGGAATTCATTGACTTATATGACGAAGCGAATGTCTGTCTTTTAGCAGTTCACCACAAAGACATTGAGCAGTACACGAGACTCACTTGGAGTTGCCGCTAGCGTTATTCTCCTTTCCACATCACAATCAATTTGCACGAAACACATTACAGTCAACCATGGGCAAGCAAGCTGTTGGAACCATTGCGTATAATCAGTACATTAGAAATGGACACAGTACTTATGTTGAGTGCTTACTCTCAACGATCCCTTTGCCGGACGAAGGCTATGAACCTAAGCAACTACGAAATATTAGGTGCAGGAATTAATGCGATGGTATGTGTTATGAGCTATAGAGGTTACAATATTGAAGACTCAAAGGTGTACAACTGCAGTTCGCTCAATTGTGGCTATGGGTGGTGTGTTGTTTTCCGCAAGCATGAGATGAAACTGGAAAGACTTCCCAACGGTGAGTATGATATAATTCTTCCAACAGATTGAAATGTTGCGAGACACAATGCTTTTAATAGTGATGGTATTGCCAGTAGTAAAGGTGCGGTTATTCGTCAGTTTGATATTTTTGTAAATAAATACGCTCCCGTGCCTTCCATGAAAACAAGACCTAATTTTCTTGAATATAATAAATACCCTCAGCCTGCTGTTGTGGACCAAATGTGGTCATCTCTCACCTTCCAGTGACTCGGATATATCAATGAATGTAGAACAATAAAGTTAAAGTTGCTACGAGAGAAGTTCGCGGTCCCGAGGTCTGAAATAAGTTTTCCTCACGGCACGGGCTTGAGGGAGTAGTGGATCTCATCACTGATGGTGTGTTAACATGCCCTTCAATGAGTAAAGGCATTTGCACAGATATGATCATAAATTCTCACGGATTCCCGAGCCGTATGACAGATGGAAAGTTGCTGGAACTCGTTAGCTCAAAGGTGTGAGTGCATTCACGGAAAAATTCGGCGATGGCACTTCGTTTGGGTACTGATAAGGATGAAGAGCTGGATGAGGAATTGATACAACATCGATACAATTATCTTCACGGAGATGATGTATATTTTCCACTCGGGCATAACGGGGAAGATGATACGCACTTATGTTTTCTTTGACCCCATTTATTACCAACACCTCAAACACATGGTTACTGATAAGATTAATGTTCATGCCAGTGGGCGGGCCCCGTTTCATGCTGACGAGGTCAACTCATTCAAAGTCGATTCCGCAGTGGAGGTTTGCGTATTGTTGAAATGAAAAGGGATTACATGATTATATATATATATGACGCATCCAACCTTCTCAATGAGAGCGAGCTCCTTGTGATCTCATACCTCTTCACAATTTATATTTGATGCTGCTCGTGTGGGTTATAAATGGTGAGAAGAGGACATGTAAGGGAGTGTGTTGAATAACGAACTAAATAGTGTTGACTAATCAGTGCAAATGAGTGAAAGTGATCTCACCAAGGTGCACATGTGCTAATAGAAAAAATGAAGAAAAGGGGAAAATTAATTATTATGATTATTATTTTGATTAACCGGACGAATCAACAACCACATATATAATTTTTTGCGGATCATAACTAAATGAAAGAGCTGTAGAAAACACATGCATTATTATAGAACCAAATTATTCCTGTTAGTACTTGGAATGGTTGGGGAAATGTGTAATAAAACTGAAAACGTAATATGAAGAAATTTAGAATTGCATTTGGATTGTTTTTGGTCACTGCCTCGTCACAACGTTGAGTCAACTTTTTGAATGGAGACGTGAGTTAACACAGCATGGGATCTCATTTATCAATTAAGGGAAAGCAGAGATGAATGTTTTATTTTCTTCTTGAGGCAAGACTGCATGACAAGCTGTCAAGATATTGTATTGGCTGATGCAGCTTTTGGACCACACGTGTGAAACTGTTTTATTTTTCTTTTTTTTTTTTTAAAGGAGAAACTGAAACATTTACTGCTGAGGATGTGCGGTTATATTCCTTGTTTGTCATGTGTTATTTAACTGTGTCATCTGTTGTTCTGTCTTCTGGAGGACATTATGCAAAAAAGAATTACAATTTGTTGAGATGATGTCGTGTATTTTGAAAACCTGCATTACGAATGGTTGTTTTGGACTTAGGAATGCAGAGTATTATTTTGTACGGTTATATTTCTCTAAACCCACCTGTACTCCCCGTTTATTTACGCAGCTGTCTGCAAGGGAGTGAAATTTTTAGAAAGTCCACACAACACAACCCTCTTCGCCCCGCGCAGGAGATGAGTTAAAGACGCTTTCAGACACTTCCGCTTCGTTAGTAAATTATCGTTTCAATTCATATTTTGTGTAGGATAATGAGGAAACCTTACTGTTTATTCAGTATGATAATTATTTCGTATATCTTTCTTGTCGGTAGTAAAAAAGGGAAGGTAAGAACTAAACTATTCATTCTTTGTTATTATTGCTGTTGAGAGCTAATGACTATGAAAGATGGCTTAGGGAGGATGTGTGAAATGCGTCACTATATACTTTATTGAAGGTGTGACAGTACAGAGCGATTCAAAATAAGAATTGAAGGAAACAACGATTAAGTGATATAAGTTTTCTCAGTTATTTTACTATTGTTTGTGAAGTACCCCTATTTGAATTGAATCCTCCGCTTGAAGGAAGAAATTTACATTATGATACCTTCCCTTCATCCAAAACTTTACTTATTGGATCGCCCTACCCTAAAATAATGGAAAGAATGTTCATGCCCTGATGGTTTAAACCCTTTTGCCTGTC
>NC_026742.1:0-87651 GCF_000210295.1 Trypanosoma brucei gambiense DAL972
GAACGGAGCCGGCCGCAGGTGAAGTCCTCACTTAATGTAACAGTCATACAACCCACTTTCCCTTCTGCAACTTCCCCCCTTATTGCCGAGTGTGGAGCCAGCAGGAAAAGCACCGGACGCAGGAATAGTCCAGACACCCTCAGAGACAGAGGAGGTATGCAGTCAACAAGCAACAGAAACAGAAAGAGGGGGAGAGAATAATAAACGAATAACAAAAATCAAAACAAAAGGATTGCTAATTGACATCTTTGGGAGAGTCTGGGGTGTGGGGGCTTCTCGCCCCATCTGCTGTATTCCGTTCAACTGCGGAGCTACAACAAAAATTATAGAGGGTGTGTTAGGATGAATAAAAAAGGGAGACTCTGCCACAGTCGCCAGACCGATAGCATCTCAGGGCTCTACGGTGATGGCTGATGGCCGCGCCAGTGGGGGGAAACTCCCACGAAGGCACGAAGAAAATTCCAAAAAAAAAATTCTGGCACGGCGCCGGGCGATGATGCGGTCCGCTGCGAGGAGTTGAAGCAGCTAGAAAGAGTAGCCAAGAAGTGTGTGCTGCGAATGTTCAACTGCAGTCTGCGCACGCGGAGGGTACCAGCCAAGTGGAGGTACGGTATCATAGTCCCGCTTCTGAAGCCGAACAGGCCAGCTAGCAACGTGGCGTCCTTTCGGCCAGTCACTCTCATAAGCACGCTGTGCAAGGTGATGGAGCGCATCGTGGCACGTCGTGTCAGGGACTTAATTGAAGACAAACTGCAGCCACAGCAAGCAAGCTTCAGGCTGGCGCAGTCGACGCTGGACGCGCTCATGCAGGTGGATAAGCGGCGTGCGGCGGAGGAGGGACGGTGAGAAGGCTGCAGCTGTGTTCATTGACTACGCGCGTGCTTTTGATTCGGTTGATCAGGGCTGCACGGTCGGGGTGCTAGAGTTATTTGGAGTTGAGAAGCATATGGTGACGTGGATCGCGGGCTTCCTGCAGTGTCGCACGGCGCAGTTGAGGGTGAAAAATACTCTTTCGGAGAGTACACAACTCACCTGCGGCGTCCATCAGGGCTCGGTGTAAGGTCCACTGCTGTTCATTGTAACGGTGGATTCGCTGAGCAAGAGGCTGAATTGCTTTCCTGGGTTGAAGCACGGGTTCTTCGCGAAAGACCTCACAATAGTATGCACGAGCTCCGACCTGAATGCAATCCAGCGAACCGTCAAACAAGGGCTGGATTGCGTCACGAATTGGTCGTCGCAGCACTACATGGAGGTGTCAGCGGAGAAGACTGAGTACACGCTGTTCAGTGCGCGGGACAAGAACCTACTGGACCTGAGGATTGGTGAGACTGTGTTGAAGGAAGTGTACACACCGAAGCTGCTCGGTCTTACCGTGCAGCCGCACAAGGGTTTGAGCAAGCATGCAAGGAGCGTGAAGGCAGCGGTAGGCACGCGGCTCTTGCCGCTCAGGGCTGTGGCGTCGTCGGAATGGGGCCCAGAAAGGAAGAAACTGCGAACCTTCTAGCTGGCGCTGGTCCAGGATAAGATCTTTTACGGCATTGCTTCTTGGTGGTTCGATGCCTCGCTGTCGGATCATGAGAGGCTGGAGAGAGTGCATGGACAGGTGGCGCACATAGTGTAGTGTATTCCCAACGCAGCCAATCGGGAGGATGCCATGCGAGAAGCTCGGCTGAAGTCTATAAACGATGTGGCGTACCGGAGAGCCTTGGAATACTATCGACGCATGAAAGCCAATGGCCCAACGCAATTAAAAATTACGGACAGCATATTTTCCCGCCTGAGCATTCAGTAAATGTCAAGCTTGCGATGGTGCAGCTTCTGTACAGTACCATCGATAGCCCTGGCAAACCACACGATGCGACGGTGTTGCGGCTGACCGGGCGCGTTCACTTCAACACCACCGAGCCAGGTGACATTAAAGTGGACGCGCCGGAGAAGGACAAGAAGGTGAATACCATGCGGTGGGTACAGCGGTCCAAGGACTATGACAACCAGGTGTGGACAGAAGGGTCCGTGGTGCTGGACGTCTCGTCAGGCGCAGGTGCCCTTGTGTACACGAAGGAGGGGAAGAGGGAGAAGGTTGTGTTTGGAGCTGGGCCGTCGGCCTGCAGCTATCGCGCGGAATGTGTGGCGATGGAGGCGGGGTTGAAGAGGCTAGCTGATTTCATGGAGCTAAAAAAGACGCACAGAACGAGAGTTGTGGCCTTCACGGACTCACTGTCGCTGTTGATGGCGCTGATTATTGGTCCTGTTGTGGTGGAGAACGCGATTCTGAGACGTATTTGGGACCTCATCTTGCGTATTGTGCGGTTTCGTGTATCCATCCACTTCCAGTTCGTGTTTTCGAATTGCGTGGTGCTACGCAATGACGCAGCCAACAAGGTGGCCGAGAAGGGAAAAGCAAAGCCACAGTCGTATCCGGCATGGATCACTGACATAGTCACGAGTATAGAAATACAGATCCGTCTCGAAAGGAGCAAGGAATTTGAAGCTGGCAAAGCATGACAAACACACCGCAGCGCTCTACTCCACTATATTAAACATACGCAGAAAAAATCCAAAATGGAAAAGATGGAGGAATCATTACTCGTGCAATATGAAAAAGGCACCTCGAAGCATTTCGGATGGCTACATCGGATACTCACAAAAACAACGGAGCAGTCTGAGTTTAGATGGATTTGCGGTGATTTTGATGAATTGGACACCTATTAAAAGATGGAAGGGATAAGTACACAAAACGATAATACAGAAACTTAGTCATCACAGGTTGGGGTAAAAAAAATGAGCCTATAATATATCCAGTGTCTAACGTGGTGTGTGCATGTCGTCAAGTTGGAGAAGTGCACCTGATGACGATACACGCTTTGTAAAAGGAAAAGGGCGCTGGTAATGAAAAACATTTAAAAATTGGCGGTGCAGGCATAAAAAGATAAATACAACTGCCATGTTTGTGAAACGGAGTTTTAGAGAAGAGTCTTACTAGTGGAGTACATGGTCACACACACACAAGGAAATGATATCGCAGGTTGAGAATCGATAGAAAGGTGGAAGAGAAGAAGAAGTAGATGAGGAAAGAGGAGAGCTAAAGTGTTGATGGTGCCATATGAAATATGTGTCGTTTGGATGATTAAAAAGGCATATGCTAACAAAACATCAGGAAAAGCAACAAACAGAAGACAAAAAATGAGAATCAACCGGCAGAGCATAGCATGGAGGATACGGATGATAAGAAGAACAAACTGGAGTGTCTAAGGGTTAAAAGGGTGCTGAAGAGTTAAGCTTGGCTGACAAGACACAAATGCATTCGAAATCAGGCAATACTACAGGAGACTTCAAAGAGAAAGAAAAGCCACTTAAAGAAAAATGCTCCATGTGTGGAAAGGGGTACCATTACAGCTGGCTGTTTTGCTATATGCGTGAAAAGAAACCAGGACACGATGAATCGCTGAGGCCAATGATGCGAGAACAGCATTCAAGAGTTAAGAAGAGAGGGGGAAGGAGATATCAGTGAGGAAAAAAAGGCAGTGCAAGAGGCAGGGGTAACAATTGATGGGGAAATCTCAAGGGAAAGACCAAAAATAGGAAAGGACACGAAAGAAGAAACAGATTTTGTGGGCGCAAGGTGAGATACTGCATACAAGTCACAATACTTACTGTTATGGCACACACAAACACACTATAATGCTGCCGCAATTTTCAAAGAAAGATGAATCGGTATTAATAAATCTTATACTGCAGAGAGCACACCAATGCCCGTACTTCCCAATGAGGTGCACACAGAGGCATTACCTCACAATTCATCTTCAAGCAAGGCGCGTCAAGCCGAAGAAGGAAGCCGCGCACAACTTGCTGAAGGTCACATGTGAGGATTCATCCCTCCATCTGCTATTATACCCGAAATTACTTCCACTAAGGAAAAAATACGGTATAGAAATAGTGAGGAAAGAGGAAATATAAAACAGTAAACAGCTTGCACGATTCCTAATGGATCTCTCTAACGTAAAGGGTCCCGATGAACCCACTCTATACTCTCACGAAGAGAAACCAACTCGAGCAGTGAAAACGAGAAGATCGCCAGAAAAGTTGGATATCCCATCCCCCCTGCGCAGCCTTTGGTAATACAGACAGTCTCTCATATGGAGGGGAGAAAACGCCCTAGCAAAATGTTTCCCCCGTACAGGCAAAGATGGGCACAGTTTAAACGGAGAAGGCTAGAACTGACCCGAGGCTACAACCAATATCTTTCAAAGATGTGCAGAGAATAGGAAGTAGCAGATAAAATGGGGAAGCATATGCACATTAAATGCACAACGAAAAATGCACATATTCCATTTCTATTTCTCTCCCCCCGTCTCACTGAGCTATCTTTTAAAAAATATTCCTCGTGCTATTCCTCTCGCACTCACTTGCTCTTTTACATTGCACCCTCGGAGTTGGCTTAAGTGCCCCTATTTTGTTTAGCGTCGTTGTGTGCCACCGCTCATATCATAAAATTAGTATGTACACTTACATGGCACACCCAATATTACATACTGCTATTACTATCGTAACCTTAAATTACTCGTAATATCTATTATTAAAACAAAATAAGCCAAAATAGAAAAAGTTATAATAGAACCCATTTTTCATTCGTAAACCGTTACCTTACTACATTATACTCCCCGGCCACAACACTGGAGAAGATTTGCATGTATTTACATTTTCAAAGGTAAACATAAAATTAATTGAATAAACCATAATAGCAAAAATCCTAAATAGCACTCATTTTTGACACTCCACCAACATAACACTTTACATTCAAACATCAAATTTGTGCAACAACAAAAACGATCTCTCAAAGTCTTCACATGTTTAAAAAAAACGTTGAAATACAAACGCACATTTAAGAATTGTATAAAATATTTCCAAGATGAATGTAAATTTATCTAAGATATTTCAGCAAAGATGCGGAATTTCGTACAATAAGACATTTCCAGAAAAAAGCAAATTCCACTACATTAAGATAATTCCAGGAAAAAAATCAATGTTTGCAACAATAAGGTATTCCAATAAATTTTTATGCTAGAAGCAAAAATGCCATGAACAGAGGAATATTCATCAAAGCAGAAATGCCAACTGCACCGTCACAAACTCCATCCTCCCATGTGCAGTCGCCTTTACAATCTTCCTGCTGTATTGCATTGCAATTTCCTCCTTGTCTTTCCATCATCCACTGGAGTGCTTTAGGCCATTTCCGCATTTGAGTTCCGTTTGGTTTCTCTGTGTCTTTTCTTTCATCTAATTTGCACTCCTCTTGCCCCTCACCTCCGCAGTCCGGGCCGTTGATTTCACTCTCGTCCGTTTGTGTCTGTTTTGACTCCTCTACTGGTCTTTGATCTTCCAGATAGATTAGAGCCCTCTGTGCGTTTTTGTTTCTAGCCGCATCAAGGAGCGTCTCAGTTTTGAATCCTGCGCCCGTGTGGTACGTCACGTTCTTTGTCTTCAGAATTTTTACGAAGTCTCTGGTGAAGTTTTTCTTGTCCCCACCGTAAAGGCTCTTAAGTTGGCTTTCGATGCTGCTTCCGGCCGAGGATTTACCTCTTGTTTCGTGAAAGAAGCTTTTGAACGCCATTTGGACTGCAGTTGTGTTTGCTAACATAGCGGGCGTCATACTGGATATGGTTATTATCTGAGGGTCGGGTTCTTTTATGTAGTTGCATATTTTGTTAATCAGCAAGTCATTGTCCTTTTCTGATTTCTCCGATTCGTTATGTAGCACAGCGCAATCTGTGCTCGCATCGTCGCCCACAAAGATATTAATCGGTATTACATCGCTGCCACTGTCACTTTCTGTCGTTGATGCTACGAATTTAACATAATGGTCGCCTCCGAACACCTCCGGGCACCCCTCAGTGCCTATTTTTTTTTCTTTCCGATTCTGTTGATTCTTTTATTTCGACAGAATGAGTTAATCCACGGGGGTTTAGTTTGCTGCTATTTAGCAGTTTTATGTGCGTCGCTGCCTTCAAGTTAACGGAAATTCCTTCTGGTTGGCTGTTATCATTGGTTCGGTGTGCACAACTTCCGTCGCCAGCTAATGTCGGTGTTAACACTTGTTTGCATATAGATACGGAGTTTTTGTCTACAGTGTCTATTCCCACCACTGTCCTTCCGTAGAAGCTCACCGCCAGCAACGTGCGCGTTAGCGCCGCTCTCCTGTGCAGCAACTTTGCGGTTGCCACCGCTGCCTTGTACTTCCCATTGTGGACCCGCCTTGCTGTCGCCGCTGCGGTGGACATGTACGCGGCAAGGGCATACGTCGCGGCCCGCTTCTCTGTTTGGTTTGTAACTGCGGCAAGAAGATTCCATGCCTCTGCATAAATTTGCATGTCGGATATTTCGCGCTCTTGCCTTTCTGCCGCCGCTACGATGCGATTCGCCAGATGGGCTGTGTACTTAGCTTCTGTACAGAGGTTTGTTACTTTGTCAGAAGATGGCTCCGTCACTGCTTGCGCCTGGCAACACCTCGACAATAACATGAGTAGCACGGGCACACCTGCTGCAACAGCTGTGTGCGATATTACTTTGGTAGCGGTTTGATTTTGCATTGGCTTCTTTCCCTTTTTCGAATATGCTCCGTTACTTTTGGGTCTTTAACTTCTTTGTTGGCAGTGCTTGTATCTTTGTCATTTGTGGCAATACGTGGAATTTCAGTGTTCCGCAGGAGACAGCAGTTGTCCCAATAACAATTTTAAAAGCCAGGACAAAAATGTTTTTAAGAGCAACCCCTTTAAGGACTACAGTGACTATGAAACCGTGATCATGTTTGCGATCTTCCGTATGCAGAAAAAAAAACTGCTGCGCCATTGTCATGTCTTCACGTTATTTGTGTCGTGGGTTTTAGCGGAGCTATCACTAATGGAATGCACCCGGCCATTACTGCTCTCTTGCTGAATGCGTGTGGCGTACCCGCGTGCTTCTTTCTCCAAGCTCCCTTCCACTTCTCACGTTGTGGATCTCACCAAACCATATAGTGGCGCCTTTCCTCATCCCATTGCTCCTCGTAAACTTTCTTCCGACGGAAGTTGCGCAATACTTGATCTTTTCTGGAAATACATAATTATGAGTTTGGGCAGCAACTCCTTCCCGAGTATAATCATACCTGATACTTCCTTAAGGCCCTATATTATTTCTGAGCATGGCACAACGCCTCTGCAGCCCTTCACTAGTTCATGCATCCCTCTTCCTCCCTTGGAAGGCCTTGTTATTTTAATGTGCCGATATCCTAACCCTAACAGTAACAGACGGATAAGAAAGCATAAAATATGAAATTTCTGCCGCAATATACATGTGAGATGACGGAAAATAAACGGATTGTTTATAATTAAAGTTGAAATTGAGTGGTAAACTCATAAAAAGAGTTTAAAAGAAATTACCATAGCAATAATAATGATAAGAATAGTGGCAGTTTGGACAACCAAAGGGTGTGTCTTTGAATGTACGTCGCAGATGGCACGCCACAATGTCCCAGTATATCGAATTGCTCTTGGAGATGTTCGAAATACTCGTTTTCACTTACTCTGTCGTTGGTCTCGAGGAGAGCGGTTGCTTCAACAAAAAGTAGGTCAAGCGTTGTGTAAAACTCACGCGCCCTCTGAGTGAGCTTCCCTGTCTGGAGCGTCACCACTCGTTTGGATGTTCTGTTGCCGCTGCTTTTTTCTCTGGCATTGGCCAACGTGTGACCGAAGCGTTCGAGGAGCTCCGCGACGGTGCACGGGACGGACAACGAATTGTTGCTCTCTTTGGATCCGCCGTCTTGGGCAGCGAGAACCTGCCCGCTGCCAAGCGAAAGCGCAAGAACAAGTTCCCAGAGAAACCCAAGTCTGCTTAAATCTTATAGGATGCTTAAATACTGAAAAAAAGGATTCTAAAGAACTGGGGGAAAGACGAAAAGACGATTGATAACCGTACTTACTCTTATCACGGGTATGAAAGATCTCACTGCTCCTTTCCATCAAGGACATTGTCAGCTGAAACGAGCAGATAAAACTTAATTCACCCAAACTAGCGAATTACTACTGTAGTGCGGACCGGTAAACCACCAAAAATCAACAAATCCGAGTAAACGTTACAAAGTTCCCCCAATGTTTCAACAGTAGTCGCAGACCAACACGCAGTGACAATGGCCAACACACACACCCTCAATTTTTTGACAACATTGTCCATAATGTAATTCACCAAAGGAGGGCATGGTTGGTTTCGTCAAAACTACAAAAGTTCGTAACCCTAACAAACTGGACAATCACACACAACGAGGCACAGTAAACTACCGAACCCCCTAGGTACCACAAGGAGAAAAGCGAATCGCGACCACCACCAACGAACATTGCAGTCCGATCACACTAATCGGTCATAAACAGGCAATTAACCTCTGTGAATGACACTCTTATATCGCGCAGCTGCTCAGACATTCTAACTCACGCAGACCCCGAAAACATCCCAAACTACAGCAACAGCATATCTCAACGGAGATTAACTTCCCGCAACTATTCGAATGAACGTCTTCAAGCGTCCAGTACACCCTCACTAAAATGTACTCCAAATTCATCACCGAACAACAAAGCAACCGGGGTGTACACAAACATCCAAATAGTAAATTACAATTTAAAAGAAACCGTGCACCACAGTTCAACATACAAATCTCAGAGAGGGAAAAAGTTGCAAAGGCGGCTGCTTCAAGACAAAAAAACCAGAAGCCAAAAACAAAAACAAAACCTATTAAAGCTGGTGGCGGTGACATGACTAGCAAAAACAACAACAAAGAAACACAAAGATAACACCATTCAGCAAGGGAAGCAGCAGCTGTACCGCAGACCAAAATAAAGTCAGGAAAAAGAGTAGTGACTCCTAGAAATTCCAACAAAAAAAAAAAGAAAGAAGCCTTTACCCAGAAAGGGCAAGCAAATAGTAATCACAGGTATATCCTAGCGTAGGAGTACATTCCACCACAGCGAGAAGGTCACAGAAACACTCAACTTACCTGAAAGTTTTAAAAAAATTATCAGCGGGATCCAGACAACATATAAGTAAAAAGTAAACCAACTGAGAGCAAATACTATACCAACCGGCACCGGCAAAGGTAACCCATAAACCCAAACACTAAACAAAGGCATCCCAACACGAATAAAAGCAGATAAAGGGCACCAAAATAAACAAAAAGCCAGGAAGGGCAGCAGTTACAACAACCAACAAAAAAAGCTCATGCACCAAAACCTTAGCAATAACAAGGGATAGCGAAGCGCATCCAGGCGGAAATGCCAC
Organism: Trypanosoma brucei gambiense DAL972; assembly: GCF_000210295.1. Taxonomy (NCBI): domain Eukaryota; phylum Euglenozoa; class Kinetoplastea; order Trypanosomatida; family Trypanosomatidae; genus Trypanosoma; species Trypanosoma brucei. Next base: position 9,301 of record NC_026742.1, read on the forward strand.
AGCAGCTACGACTTCGGCGAAGAAACACAACAACGTAGGCAACAAGACCTACTACCCGAAGGGTGCGGAGTAATCCCTACACTGGAAACATGAAAAAAAGCTAAAAAAACAGTCCCGTACGTCTTGCTGCTGCCACGCCCGCCACCCTGCCAACACAGAGCAAAACACCGATGCGAACGCAAAAACAGCAAATGCGCAGAGACAAAGGGACCCAAAGAGACCTGACTCACAATAAGGTTGTGGGCGCGACTTGCACAACCCACGATTCCAACAATACGTCACAGCACCAATCGAAGTAATGAAAAAAACGCACAAGATGCCACACCAAACAGATTTCGTGCGACATAGCATGTTCCCTAACCTAAACACCGATGGCCCAGCCATAGCAGAAGAAAGAGAATAAACATAATTATCTACTGCGGATTTGAGACGTTGAAGCACACATATCTTCGGCTCAACCACTTCAATACAAAATAAGCAATGCACACACACAACCCAAAATTACAGAGAACAGCTGATGTTTAACCCGCTTTGCGTATCAACTGAAATCAAAATCTTGGATTTTTCTAATCCCATCCAACGGATTTAGGGGAATATCTCTAACCAGACATGCTGGTCATAATCCTTCTCAGCAGTATCCGCAAAAACGCCTGGTGGCAGAAGTAAAAAACTAACAAAAAATGGCGAACCCACCTAGGTTTTAAAAAGTCATCGAAGGTATCAAGAGCAACAAAGATAATCACAACAAAAGAATTAACTTTAAACAGACAGGTAAGAAAGCAAAAGAACAACTTCATGGTAATAATAGCACTATCACGAACAAAGGGTCTCTTTTAGAAATGCTGCACCGCATAACCCACGTGTACGAAAACACGACACTCACTTTCAAAAAAGCTACAAATACTAAGCAATAAAAGAAGCGGAAGTAATCAACATAAAATTGTTGAAAGTAAAAACCAAAAAAAATATTGTTATTCATGTCAGGCCCTTCGTTCCCTCAGTTTATCAACAACACAGTGGGGATTTTTTCCAATCCACAGCACAATATCCTTCAACTCGAGAGTGGTATCAATACCACGAATTCTTCACTCAAAAACGCTTTGCACCCATCAAGATCCAATTCCTCCAACCCCTTCGAAGTTTATAGACTCCTCAAACCTCCTAATATCTCACAGTTGCGCGGGTTCAGCTTTTTAAACTTAGTCAAATTCTTGGTTACATCAACATTTGAAATTCCTTCGCAACCTGATAGATCCAGTTCCTCAAGGGCCACCGAACCACGCAACGCCACCAAACTGTTCAAATTCACCCCGCATCCAGACAAATGCAGCCTTCTCCAGCCACCCTCTCGCGACTCCTCAAACCGTTTATAAATCGACGACCGCCCGTCTATTCAATCACCCCCAAGTTCTCTTGCTATCTGATCCATGTTAATATCCTCAGGTTCCCTCTAACTTTTCCCAACACCTTAATTACATTGTTGATTTAACGTAAAAGTTAAGGGTAAGCCGGCTTGTAATCTGTCACAGACTCCCAACACAAGGGACATCTCCGAAGTTTCGCGGCACATGCGTGGTAGAACATATTTCTGCAAGGTAAAAGTTCCAGTGTTTCTTCACCTCAGTGGCCGAAACATACCGCGCATATGCCACATTCGTCGTGTAAAAAAAAAAGATATCAATACAAGAGAAACCCGCCATGAGTGTATCCTATCAAAGGAAGTGGTTCCACTTAGCCTCCTGTTACGACCATTGGGTTCTGATACCGTGATGTGGTGGATGGCATGGCAACGGAAAACCTTGTCTGCATAGCTTCGTTGTTACACCGTCTTTATGTGCTTAAGCTTCTCACAAATCGCCACCAGTGCAAAGCTTCCTTTACTTCGCCCTTGGAATGTAATAATAAATGTTTTGTGTTTAGTTGGCACCCGCTCGCTTACACTCAAACTTTCCCATGCATCAGCCACGGTTGAAGTTGTGTATGTACAACGGGTTTGCGAAATTTACCGCCTCGGATACGATTTAACGACTGTAGAGGAATAAATAAATTATGACACTCGAAAACGGGTCAAACTTTCCTGTTGACTGTTCATAAGGTTTAAGTTCTAAATTTTTTTTTCGAAACAAAAAAAGCAGCAGGAGCCCGTGAAATGCTCCTGCTGGACCTTCTCTTACATTTAACTGAGAGAACCGGTTCTTTGCGCTTTTTTTCTTTTGGGGTTAATGGAAGGGCTCACATAAGATCAATATATAAACGGTATTAACATCATAGCAATCACCCTTTCGGATCCATTGACAATAATTCCTATACGAAGTCACGTGATGTCCCTTTAGCATCTCTTTTACAGATAACAGTTACAAATTATGGTTTCTCTCCTCATTAGCTCCGTTTACTCCCACAGTTCTTATGAAGGAGTGCACTTTATTTAATTAATCTGACTACCCAGTCATAGCTGCCTACCCTGACAGTTTGCACAAAAAGCAAAACGTGTCGCTCTGCTCCAATTTGTATATCGAAAATATTGTATTTGTTACAAGCATAGTTGTCATTTTCGTTTTTTTTTTTTTAAAATACATTTCAAAGTGTCGCTCATCCACATTTTTTTTTTGGATGTTTTTGTTCTTCAACTCCTCTCGGGGAACCCTACTTTAAGTGCGGAGCGAAAGTGCTCATGAGTCCCATCCGTCCCGATTCCGGAGTAAATGACAGCGCATTAAAGCTGTCGCGCCCAACATGCGGAAAAACACTCCCCAGACAAAACGGGTCCTACACTTCACATACAAAAAAAAGATGGACAACTTCCATCTGGTGCAAAAAAATAAATAAATAATAATCACACACCGACACGGCAACTGCGAAGAAATGTTGGTGCACTTTCCGTGGACAGCAGACTGTAAAGGAGTATTTGTGCAGTATAAATATGTTCTCTTGGAGACAACTTGCATGGTTTCTCCTCGTGGTAGAAAAAAATACTTCCAAATACCACCACTCTCTCCTCAGTGAGTGAAGAAACCGCACACCAATTCCCCATTTTTATCACATGTTCTTCACTCTCCGGGAGGATTCTCCGAAACAAACATTATGCAAAATTACTGTTGTAACGAACAAAAGGAGATTTTAAATAAATAAAGCATCCTTTAACTGCATGGAAAGCAGTTACAGAGAGGTAAAGGATGTAAAAGTAACAAGAATTTATGTCAAAAAGAATTGCTAAGCGGTGTTTATGGGGGTGCGCCTAATTGAGGGAACTTCCCGTTTAGTTTGCATTACACCGCACCCCAACAACGTTACAAGAAATATATACATCCCGTGCCAGAAGGCAGTGCATGTAAATGAAAGGAATCCTCAGTCCTACTTAATAGCGGCATCTATAATATCGGATGTGTCTCGCAGCTTCGGTTAATGACCGCGGAAAGTGATGGCAAAGTCCCACAACAACATGGGAAGAAAGAAAAGTTATACTTATGTTGAGGAATGAGTGGAGATTAACGGTATGATTCTTGTCTCTTAGCGCAAGTCGTGTTGGTGATTTCGCATGCATCAAACCACCCGAGGGCAAGTGGCGCAATTACAAAACCATCATAAAGGAGTGTCGTGTCATTCTAACTTTTACTGCTTGATGGGGGAAAAAAAGAAGAGGTAGGTGCAAAAGCGACATCAAAATAGGATATGATACATCTCCTTTTCATCCATTTAGATTTTCTCGCTACCAATTTAGCCAGTAAACGTTTGTGTAAAACGAAACCACGCCTCTCAGTTATTTCCTCACATTGCTACAACTTTAGTAGTTGCACGAACTTCTAGTGATTATAAGGGAGGGGGAAGGAAATTTATACTGAACAAAAGGCATTTTCTCCTGCCTCCGACGCGGTGTCAGTGTATGGGTGGGAATGGTCTTCCTTCCGTCACTCAATGGCAGCAGCTGACGTTAGGGGAAAACAACAAACCCAATAAAAAAGAAAAGTTAAATGTGGATGATCAACAAACGGCTCAACTGTAAAAAACAGCAAACTGATAATCGTATAATAGTGTCACTTCTCTAAGTTTCTGTTTCCCTGTTCCCCCTTTTTTTTTTCGCTTATATTGAGTTCTCTTCATTTCATCTTACTCTATCATCTTTGCATACGTTCGGTATTTCATCTCATCCTTTAGAGCCTCTCTCCCCCTCTTTCCTCTCCCCCCCCCAATTGCAGAGGGAGCATAATATATTCTACTACTGTGGCTGCTTTACTTCCTCTGCCACGACACCGATTTTAACGGGGTAAATGAACTCAACCAACTTATCCCAAGTTACTGCCCGAGTGTTCTCCATGTTCCCGTACTCACTACGTGTGCAAAGGATCATATCTGCCTCGCTTAAGTTGCTCTCAACTGTGGCACCGCCCTCCACAATGATGAGGTTCGCCGTGTTGAGATGTCTGGACGAAACAAAACCCTCACTGAATCCAATACGTTTCCGTGCGATCGGCAGTTTCACATGTCGGAAACCATACGACAATTCATCAAGCCACATTTTTTGTTTCGTTGACTCATGTACGTATGCCTCGGGAAGTATCCAACACCCGCGCACAAGAGCTGTCAAGAGTTTTACTGTTAACTGCCCGTTGGTGACTAAGTGGGTTAAATTCGTGGGGACCGGTGAGTTGGATTTACACTCGGCAACTGTGGCGTACGGAAGCTTGTGAATTTGCTCAAGTAACTCCGTTCCGTCAAAACCGCTGATTGTAAAAACACGTTGCTCGACGGATCGGCTCCTCTTCGCTTGTTTACTGGCGGATGGAGGCACATTAGCCGATTGTATGCCCCGAAGGCACACGTTCCCACCTCCAAAATGAAGAGACACGGGCGAATGCGAAGCGTTCCGCACCGAGCGGCGGAACTCCTCATCCAGTCGCTTCTCAAGCAGGGAACATCTACTCGTGACGGCAGCGAGCTCGATTTCCATATTCTCCGCCCTCTTGCACATGGTAAGATACTTGACGCGCAGTTGCTCCAGCTGTTTATCAGTTTGAGATGCCTGTTCGACGGCATGCTGCAGACGCTTCCTATCACACTCCGCTTCCTCTAGCTTGGATCGAAGATCAGACATATTTGTGATTGCTTCTGTCTCATATTTCATTTTTTCTTGCCTTACAGCGGACAGCTCACTCTCAGTTTGCATCAACTTCACTTGCGCCGCGGCCAACTTTTCCTTCAATTCCAGCATATCCTGTGAATAAACAGTTTCAGTCAAATCGTACTGTTGCTGCAAGTGCTGAGTGCGCTCCTCAGCCTGAAGGAGTTCGCTGCGTGCGGTTTCAAGTTTATCCGCCGCAGAGGCGCGGTCACGCTCAGCGGCTTGCAGGGCATTCCTCATCGTGATGTTCTCACTTTCCAGATGGCTTAGTTGCTCTTCACGCTGCACTATTAGTGCTGCGGCTGCGGATAATTCTTCCGCTGCCTTCACTGCTTGGCGCTTCAAAAAGGATGTTTCTTCTTCCAAAGACACCCTCCCATTCTTTGCTTCCCGAATGAGAATTTCGGATTCCTGTTGCTGCTGGCATAAAGCAAGGTGGTGCTGGTCCCGGATACTCCTTAACTCCTTTTCGTGTTCTTGGGTCATTTGTTTAGCCTCAGCTTCGAGCATGCGAACACGGTGTTGTAGATTTGTGATCTCCTCCGAAAAAGAACCGGATTTTCCCTTGAAGACCTTCAACTCCTCACGGAGCTCATCAATGATTTCTTCCTTGGATGAAATTATCTTCTTCATGCGGTCGTTATTCGTCGCCATTAGGGAGTCAAGAGCTTCACTTTGGGAGCGCTCAGTCTTCTCGACAAAGATCTTGTGCATGTTTTCCAATTCTGCATAACGAGTCGTGCACGATTCCAGGGAGCGTTGGAGTTCGTCACATTTGGCTTGGGTGGACTTAATATTGGCACGAAGGAGTTCATTCTCCCTACCCAGACGGCAGGCTTCTTCACGACTCTTCACGTTGCTTTCGTCTAGTGCCTCGATATCTTCCGTTAGTTTGGTTATTTGCTCGCGCATGAACTCCGTACGGCCACTGCCTTCAACTTCCGAGCGCCCTTCCACCTCTGCTAACTGACGGCAGTGCTCTTCTTTCATAGCTTCCAACTGCTGTTTGAGGAACTCCTTGTCTCTACTGCTTTGAGAAATCGATTTTTCCAACTGCGCCTCTGAGTTTCGCCGTGCTTTGGCCTCCTTTTCAGCTTTGGCCTCTGCTTCGTCAAGTTGCTCCTTAAGAGTTCTCGCGTATTCACGCGTTGTTTGTAACTCCTGCTGTGTTTGTACGAGCTCAAACCGCACAATTTCTAATTCTCGCTGGTTACCGGACCACCTTAACTGCTCACGCTTCAGTTGAGCGATACGCGCTCGCAACTCATCTATTTCATGAAGCGACGCAAAACTTGCATTCGACACCGACTGCCTGCACGAAGCTCGTTGAGAAGTACTGTGAATAAATCGCGCTGAGGAGGGACCTGAACTCCCTCCCAATTCTTCCACCTCCTTTGCCATGCCTTCTCCCACCATCAGCAACTCCCCGGGTCTCGAATTCTCGTCCGTCTCAACCCCTCCTCCAGTGGCTTCCGGTATGGGATCGGCGAGGTGAATACTCTTTTGTAGCCAAAGGCTGTCCGACTCACTGATGCTCATTGAATCAATGCACTTACATTTAAACACATGCGTTGCCATAGAGAAGGAAAGAGAAAGCAGTTAGGATAGCATGCATTCACAACGAATAGTGCCGCAACACGAGTGAAACATGTATGTTACCACCAGTGATGCGGCGGTTACAAGTGCAAGTTTCGGTGGGGTGACACTTACATGAGAAACAAAAGACATATATATTTTTTGTTGTTGCTTTTGTTGTTGTTGTTGTGCCGTGGGAACACCAGTTAATCATTTATAGTTACGCTGCATAGGAAAACACGCACAAGCATAATATGCCGGTGCATATTAAGAGACCTTGACACACCATGCAAACCTACTACCACAATAATACCTACCATCCCATGTGCGCAATAATGAATACAGAAAGACGAAAATCAAGTGAAGGGGAGTGGAAGAAATAATGGAGCGAAGGTAAACGCGAAGGTTTACCATTATTTTTTTTTTTCGCTCTACGCACTGGGGTGCATGACCTGTTTCACCATTTTTGTGAAGAGCCATAGTTGCGACTCCTCCACAGGGGTAGTTGAGCCCCTTGTTATCAGTTCATGAATCCGTGGCCTCTGTTCATTTTCGGAACCATGTGAAGAAAACGAACTTGGAACGCAGAAAGTGACACCGTATTTTTTCAACATGGAAGGATCCGCCTGCACTTGCTCAAATATGGCATTCCATGTCTTTATGTCCCCTTGACGAATGACGTGGACATAGTATGTGTCTGCCCTCCGCTGTAGCTCTTCTTGGTCACGCAAATAAAGTGGTAGTATTTCCTCAGATGCGTCGGTATCGACGAAGAAGCTCGTGCGCTCATCATATGGGGCAAATATGTCTTTCGAAAAATGTGTGGGAGAAAACTTACCCTTCTCCCGTGAGAGATCTTGTGAACCCACACCGGCTACCTCCAATTTTTTAATACTCTCCAAACGCCGAACTCGTCCACCCAACGCTGCCGATTTATCATTAAGGAGTCGAAGAAACTCCGAAACATTTGCTGAAGTTACCTTCATATGAATACCATTGGGAACAAGTTCAACCAACTTACCACCACGTGGCACACTAAAGGTTAGGTTCTGTTGTGCGATTGCTGGGCCAAAGATGTGACCATTTTTGATTGCCTCCACTTTCGCTTGGAATTCAGCTTCTGATACCACGACACCAATGAGGGTGGCATCCACTGGATTGGGTTGTTGTAACATTATCTCAGAGGGTGAGGGATATTTTTTGACGGCACCGATGTTGGAGTTAAGAAGGGCACTATCCGCAGTGGAGGGAGGGGAAAAGAGTTGATCAAATCGCTCTTTTTTGGCGTCAGAAGCACAAACCGCAACCGCAGCACCTTTAGGACGACTGCCGTGCCTGGTGTTTACATCGCAGTGCCGTGCCATTGTTGAAATTTCTGTCACACGGGCATTGCGGTACCGTTGTATTTTCTCCAAGTACATTGGTATATCATCGTAGCTCACATTAATCGTAGATCCATTCTCAATGAGCTCATGGACGGTGCCATCAGGTAGTGGTGCCACCCACTTCAAGTCTGCCTTCTCGAAATCCTCCCGGTTATGCGTGAGGAGGGCGTCAAGTTGACTAAAAAAATCCCTGTTTGATGTTGGAGAAAGCAGCACCTGCGGTTGCTCGGTAGCATATAAGGCGTGGTTTCCAGTTCCTTTATCCCCCACAATTGGAACAGGCGCAGATCGCTTCGAAGCTTCCTTGAAACTTAACGATGGTGCGCTGTTTTTTCTCTGGATTTGATCACTGATAAAGTCCATTGCCGTCTGTCCCAAATTCACTTCGCAGATGTCAGCAACAGTAAAAAGAGACACCGCCAGCCGACCAATTAAAGTTCTCACTTCCTCCTGTTCGAATCGGGATAGTGAGAGAGCGCCTTCACCCTGTTCTGCAAGATTAGACAACTCGCCTACACCCGACATCATTTGCAGTAATAAACGGCATAAGGATTCATTATTTGCGTTGATACCCATTAACTCCATTCGCTTCCTGTTTTCAGTGACAATGTCTTCAATAACTAGCATTCGCCTTGGTTGGGAGGCATCTCTGAATACCATCGCTGGAAGTTATTTCTTTTAGCCGTCACCGTATGATGGGGTATTTTACTTAGATGATGCCAGAAACCTCGTGTAATTCGTTCATATAAATATATATTAATGAAAGTGGTGAAATTAAGAAGGTGATATAAGAGAGAAGGGGGAAAGAAGTATAAGCAGGAGGTTTTAAAATGCCAACTAAAAAAAAAAAGGAAATAAAAAGGGAGGGCATTGAATTGCCCACCGTATCACTGATCCGGAAAAAATATTAGAGAGATGAGCACCTGAATAACACCAGCAAACCAGCAACCAGAAAAAAAAAAAACAAAACAAATGAAAGATGGAGTCTCCCAAAACCCTCTTTCGAACAGATGGGCAGAACGGGAGAATCCCTGTAACTCCTAAAAAGAAAAAAACTGCAAACACTCGCCCCAACGAGCAACAGCGGTTCCCAAAAGCAAATAAAACCACAAGCTGATATCCTTTTTTTAAAAAAAAGAAAAGAAAAAAAGACGTTACGGTGTGGGAACCGAGTTGCCAATTGCTGCATCCCAATACTGTTGGACGAAATCATCAACCGCTGAACTTCCAGCCCCACATTCGAGTCGCAACCCACTCAAACGGCAACGCGGCACATCATCTCTCCGGTTGTCGGGAGGGATAATGCAAGTTGATGACAGGTTGTCAAAAAAAGAAAGCAACTCCACCATTAAAGGAGAGACACTTACTTGCAAATCTTCGGCACATCTGTGATGAAGCGTGGAGCGAGCAACAACTAACAACCGCATAACCTTCTCGTGATTTTGCATTTCCTTCTCACTACCAACAATAACCGAGTAGTTGTGGCGCATGGTAGACTGCATTGCATTCCTATCCAAGAAAAAATCCTCTTGAGGAGTGCCAGTGGATGCTACTTGAATACAATATCGACACACGTCTGTAAGTGCACTCAACAATAACGCCTCCGATTCGGTACTAGCTGTTGTTGAAACAGCTTTACTATATTCTTCCGTAGCAGTTCGAATAAGTTCGGCAAGATCCTCCACCAAATTCAGCCTGGAGAGCACAAAACGTACTCCACCTTGACTCTCCACCCACTGATGGACGTATTGACGGAGAGCGGCAGCCATTGGTGGTGATCTTAAAGCAGGAAACGTATTTATATGTTTAAATGTTACAAGGAAACCAGCAAGGGCCGCTGTTGCAAGTAAGGTGGTATGAGTTTCTTCACCCTTTCCTGCTGCTACAAGCTGAAGAACGTCACGTACCGTTTGAAGTATTACTCCAATTTCGTACCACCGTGGAAATTCTTCGTTCAAAAGTTTCTCTAAAAGTTGCTGTCGCCTCCGCAAATGCACAATGCAAAACGTTGTAATTGCTTTCTCTTGCAATGTCGAGTCTGAATCCACTTTTTCTCCATTAGCAACACTGCCCAACAGAGTTACAGTTAGTCCAGACGCCACACAAGGAGATAATAAAGAGGGAGAGGAATTCTCCACAGGCTCACCTGAAGAATCGGCTGAGTTCATTTTTTATCGTGTTGGCTACGTGGGGCCCAAATTACGCCACGCAGGCCGTACAGGTGCCTCAGTATAACTAATCTTCACGCACCTGAACAATGAAACCAAAAATAATAAAAAGAGAACGAAAACCGGAAACACCGACAAAGCAAAAAAACAAACAAACAAACCATTCAACAGAAAAATAAAGTCAGCAACATGAGGGAAAGGGGGAAAAAAGAATACTTACATCAATGACACTAACAGCGGTAGCAACAGCCGCTGATGCAAATAATGAGGCATAAAGTAATTGCACCACGGCAGAAAAACACCAAAGCCAACCTATTCAACTGGATGCGTGCAAGTGTAGCAAATGATACCTCACTCAAATGCCTGTCCGTCGCCTTCGGCCTCGAGCAGCGGTACGATTTCCTGTAGTTGCTGCAATATTGACGCCGCCAGTGATACCTGTTGTGGTTTCATTGAACACAACGCCATGCAAATTTCCCACCACATGTTTTCCTTTTGTGCTGACAAAATCCAACGGCTGTGCTAAACCAATATTTGCGCTTCGCAGCATTCGTGGGTTAAATGTATTGGCATCAGCTTCCATACTAAAGAGTAACTTGTTTTAAAGATGAAGTAGCATAAGGTGATGTGAGATATAAACAGCGGAGAGGGAAAGGAGTAATAACTCACGCGAGCAGAAAATAAAGTGCTGAAAGACACGGCAACAACAGGTTGAGAAGAACGAATTAAGGTGCGCATGTAAACGGTAGTTGCTGAGCGCGTTTGCACAGACGGAGTCGCAGCGACATGAACCGAAGTCCTGCCGTTTCCAACTACGTCATAGAGTCGGTGCGGAAGCAATTCCTCGTTCGTGTTAAAAGAACAACAACAAAAAAAAGAACCGAGGGTGTCGAAATCAACTCCAAACTTGATAATTCCAACAACATTCTGCGATCATACATATATAAACCAACTCTTGTATTGTATGGGGTGGGGGAAGGCATACCTGGCGCAGCTTATGCTCATGACAAAACTTAAAGTGAAGAGTTATTTCTTAACTTAGTGTTCGCAGTACCGGGCATCACACATTGGGATATGGTGGAGCCAACAAACATAAAGTGGATTTAGTATGCTCTAAAGTGGCATATTTCTCTATCTTCGAACAATAACAACTACATGTGGTAACTTGAAATGAACGAAACTTGGTGAAGAAATAAAAAGTACATAAACGATGAAATTCTCCTTGTTAGCAAAAGAAAAAGGGTGCAGGGGATTATTAGACAATTTCAAGAGTTTGCAGAACAGGGTTCAATAATTTGCTTACAATAGTTATAATTACGATTACGGTTAGTCAACGTCTTTTTTCTTTTCGCCATACGGTGCGCACAAGCAAGCACCTCACAATGCACATCATTCACCTTTAACTCCATCCACTAACGAAACTAAGAAACATTTCTTGCTCTCATGAAATTTGAGTACCCTCATCGAGGAATGTCACCCCTCTGACGAACCTCAATGGGATAACTCTGTACGGAGGGATAATCGTATAACATCTTATGGTCCTCAAGTTTTGTCTTTCCGCTCCAGAGATCCACAGAACTAGGATCAATACCCTTCTCAGCTGCAAGCTCATTTTTCAGCTCCCACACATGCTTCATGGGGTCAACCATTTTTCGATACGCGTTGGGGTAAGGGTCATGAGCAATTCCCGACTCTGTAGTATTGTTTTGCTGTTGGTACTGCCTCTGGTTGGTGTGGGAATTATTCGATGGCATTCGGGGTTGGTGTTTATTCATTTCCAAATCAAGGGGTTTCTTACTTGTAGAGCCCGCTTGGATACCTGGTGGAATCCTTCCTGACAGCACATCCCTATACCTCTGCCGTAGTGACTGAGCGTCGAGGCAGTCAGAGAAATTCACACCCTTTTCGTACAATTCCTTTGTAATATCAGTTATTTTCATCGTATCCGCTGGACTCTCCTGGGGTTCTACCTCCACTTCAATTGTTTCCACCTCAATCTCCTCCACGCATTTCCCCTGCGTCTCATGATTCCTCGAAGCCATATCCTCAGTAGGCATTACACGCTCCGCTTCAACCTTTTCAACTGCAGGAGCGCCGCCACTCAACACCTCAACAATTTTGGGTGGCTCCACATCAAAGTCACTCCCCTCACCACGCGTTTCATCCTTTTCCGATTCCATAACTGGTGTTTCCGTAGAACACGGAGGAGAGGCAAATGAAGCAGGTTTTGTTGCTGCTTCCGTCCCCCATATGAGGCGAAGAAGGGCATCGGCTTCTGCTTGAATGGAACGGGCCTCGTTTTGAAGATTCGTTAAGCGAGACGTGTACGCTTTTAGGGAGGCGGAGAGGGTAGTGCATTTTCCTTTAAAAGATTCGTCGTCGATATTAGCGCGTTTGAGACCTTCTTGAAGTGAACGCATTGCGGTGCGGGAGGCATCATTCATATCCGCCAAATCAAGTCCTTGTCCTTTGCATTCCTCCTTGAGAGCTCCAAGTTGCTTCGTTAGAGTGTCACGCGCTTCGCTCGCAAGGTTCAGTAATCGCAGACTACAGCAATAACTGCGGAGGGCATCGCCGCGCTTGAGCCTCCGGAATAACATTGGACCGTCTAATGTGTGGTGAAGCCACCAAATCTCAGTTGCTAGTCCACGGAAATATAACTTTCCAAGTGGAGGCAATTCTGTTTTCAATGTCTCACAAGAAGTGGATAGGCAGGAGAAAAAAAAAGGCCTCACTAATGACATAAAATGTTCCCCCCCCCGCATTAATGGAAGTGAAGAAGGAAATACGCACGATGAATCGGATAAAGTATTGCCATAACGCACTACAAACCGGAGGGAGGAGAAGGGTAAACCAGCATCACCTTAGGAAGGCAATTAGGTCCCCACTTTACCACTTACACTCAATTTTAACACCGTGATTATTGTCTCACGTTTTTAAATACCGACTATATTCTCAAGGAAGAGAAAATAATGGAACGGCACATGCTAATCTCGGGGAAGAGGCATCCTGAACCGGCAAATCACACATCCCCTTGCTCAGTTGAGTACTGATGTCAACACCGGCTTCTCCAATCAAGCAATCACAACATCACGCACACCATTGAGTGCGTTGCATCGCAAAAGAAAAGCATGGCGTTCCTCCTCATTGCAAATAATGCGCACCGTTAACGAACACGTGGGACATTCCGCAACAACTGAGCCCTTCGCGAACTCACTTAGGGAGAGTTCAAATAGATCACCGCAAGGACATGGGTAACGCAACTTGCCGTCCTCCAGTAACATGTCGGAGAGGGCAACTTCTTCATAAGGTGCGGCGTGCATCTTCTTATTCCCACTTATCCTGCTTTGGAAACCGTTAAGGCAACTTTCTTCTTCCCTCCTGCGTACAACTGTATGCGAATGATTGCCAGTACACACACGCACTACTTTTCCCCCTTTGAGAAAAAAGTTTTCTTTTTGAAAGGGAGGGGAAATAGAGAGGAGTGTAGAGGTCAAAGAAAGAAGCAAGCAAAAATAAAATAAAATGGAACGGAAGCGATTAACCAACCGTCGAGAGAAACCAAGCTGCATCCAGATTATCAACTTCATTATCGTAGTTTGCCTCCCTTTCCTTCCCTGGTTTATTTACGCCTTTGTAGACCAAAATACACGGTGGGTTACGAGAAACGGGTTATCGTTAAAGAAACAAAATTCCGTTAGTTCCTGTACGCCGTTTCCATCTTGATCTTAGGATCGACTTCTAGTTGCTGGGCACTATATGACCAGTTAGCCAACCAACGCTGAAACCACACCAAACTTAGCGAGGGAATCACATTCAACATTCCGTTACGCAGCCAAGTATGCGAGAGTGAAGTGAAGCGACGAGCCCTCCGCGACTGACGAATATACCCCTCAATGCGGCCACGCCGCACTGTTTCGAATTGCCTAAATGCGTACTCAAACCCTGCGTCATTGCATAAAGGTACGTCAACCAGAGAGGTTGATAACAAGGCGGCGTCCTCCACACAGAGAGAGGCATCTTGTGCCAAGAAGGAAGGCAATGAGGCATGAGCTGCCTCGCCAATAAGAACAGCACGTTTGTTGTACCACCGTGGCATCACAGGTACTTCCACAAGCTCGGAAGGTATCGCCAATTCTGCACGAGCAAGTGTATTCGTTATATCACCACCAAAGGATGCGAATTCCCGTCGCAACAAACTGCGGTAAACCTCTCGTAATTCAATGGGGTCCATCTCTTTGCTCACATCAACAATTTCTGTTGGAGGGTCATACAGCGTGGCCGAGAAGGCAAAGTGTCTCCTTCCATCCCACTGAAGAGGAATGCAAGACAATACGCGCCTCTTCCCCCAAACCTCAGCGGGAGACTCACCTGTAGGCCACGGCTCGTCGCCAAGTTCCACATACCCGTCCACTTGTGTCATCCCCAGTGTTCGACAGCTCGTGCCAATGTACTCATCTGGGTAAAGTAACTTACGAACTGTACTGTGTCCACCGTCGGCTCCAACAACCACGTCACCCCACTCGGTTTGCCCATTATCAAGTACTACGTGTACGCCGCCCTTAATGCCATCATGTGGTCTCAGATCCACTACATTGGCATTGAAGCGTATTTCCTGCACGTATTTGCGTAAAATACTTCGAAGATAATCCGCACTAAACGTTGTACGTAGTGGTACACAGCCAAGATCCTGTTTTAGTTCCTCAGCTAAGCGACGTGATACGGTTGAATCGCTGTTAGCTGGTGGGGCCGTACTAAGTGGCACACAGTCCTCTTGACCAAGCGCCTGTAGTTGCACCACCCTATTTCGTACCCTCAAAAGCCATTGCAAGCGCTCGTTCTGTATACCGAAGTGACTCTCGGAAATTGCATCACCAGTGTAGAATCCGTCATCCAACTCGAATGCTTTAAAGCAACTGAGTGCGTTAGCATAAAGTGTATAAGGTGGCTGGTACGTCGCCCGTAAAAACGGCGACTGCTCAAGCACTACACAATCGATATTGATACGGCGCAGGAAAGCTGCGAGCGATAAACCAGACAAACCTGCACCAACGATGACAACACGCATAGCCACCCTCTTCCGTCAAAAACTTAGAGAAGAATAGCAGTATAGTGAGGAAGAGAGGAGGTGCGTAAGCAGTGCATACATTAATTTTCATTATTGGGTAGAATCAAAAGTGCCACCACAGCTCCACAGATGACCAGAATGTGCTTAATATAACCCCTTCACATAGGGAGAATATACCTACCACAATCTCAGTTGAGGTGTCACTCTTTAAAGTAAACGGCGCAGAAGTTACCGCAGGGGGCACAAGGTTCTCAACAACCGGATGCAGATTTCTCCAGCGCCCTCTTCCTCACGTACAGTTCATCACTCCTCCCATAATCCACCACTGTAGAAGGCACCCGCTTCACTCATTGTATGCTTATCTGGTGCCTCATCAACTTTACTGTCAGCCAGCTCCGCCTCTACCTCAGTCACTTCTACCGTCTCCGCAGGTTTTGCTTCCTCACACACGTCAACATCACTCGCTTTATCAAGACCTTTACACACTTCGTCCGTGACATTAATTGCCGTCTCACAATTATCAGCGTCACCGGAAAGTTCTGCCTGTGTGGACTCTTGCTGTGCCCCCGCCTCAGCCCTATTGCTCCCCTGCTGCACCCCGCAACACCCTTGTTGCGACTCACGCACCAAACTGCAGCTTTCCATTACCTTTCTCGCGAGCACAATTCCCGTGGCAAGTGAAGAGCGCTCGTCACTTAAAGACTCGGAAACAGGAAGGGTCAATTGTATGCCTGGGTTCCCTATCAACGCAATGGAAGCGCTGTTACCGTCCAGGCTGATCAGTTTCCATCCAAAAAGTTGACACAGCGAGCTGCTCCTTTGCATGGTTTCCTGAAGCAGGGACCTCCGCACCTCCTCCAAAAGCGAGTTAAACACGGCACTGTCCTGCGGTCTGTCAATCGAACGCACAGCCAATTCATACCGTCTCTTCCATTCCAATACTTCGCTTTTATAACTCTCTGCTGTACGGCGTAGAGACGCCACTTGTTCATCCGCCTGTAACTGCCTCGCCAATAGAGTTTTAAAGCCTTCGTCAGACGTTCTCTGTCTCTTACGCTCCGGGCCTGTTTCCGAAACACTGTGATAAAATAGTCCCTGCCCCTCTGCATGCCTTTGGTGCTCGTCACGAAGTCGCTTCAGTTCTCGACTCAACTCCGACAGTTTTTCGACGTCCCGGGCCAGCGTTTCAATTGTAGACCCGTCGCCGCCCGCACAGTTACGATTTATTTCACGGGAAAGAAGTAACTCACGCCCCTCAGCAACTACCAGGCGCTGATTGAAGCATTCTTCTTGCGTGATGAGGTACGCCCTGAGGGCTTCCGCACTACTTACAACATTTTGCCTTCGTTCGCTTCGAAGAGCCAACAACTCATTGTAGAGAGGAATAATACTATCCACACCTTCTTTGTTCAGCACCAACCGCACCTCTGCCGTGCTATCCTGTAGTTTGCATAACTCTTCCTTAATATTACCAAACGCCTCTGTTTCGCATTGCAACGGTTCTGGCGCTAGGGACAAAGGTCTACCGGAAGGAGCTCTGTAGGTAGTTTCCGCCTCTGAAGAAGTTGGTGTTGCAACAAATGCAGTGTTCAACCCGATTTTAGCACCTGTTAGATCTAGTTCACTGAAAAACTTGCGCGTCCTCTCCATGGAATGTTGGATTGCGCCGAGCCACTCCGGTTCGTCATCCATGTAAGCGGCTGCAGAAGAGTCCGTCAATGCTTCCTTCACGTGCCCTGAAGGCGGTGGGCGCCTGGCCAATTCCAAGAGTCGTTGTGACAGGTTCAGAAGTGTGAGGTTGCCAGAAGAAGTTATTTGTCCCTCAACATCGTTACAAGCGCCTTGTGAAAGTTTGTTTTGGTAAGTCGAACCAGTAACTGAGTGGAAGAGCTCGGCGACAACGCCGGTCAACCGTCCAATTGCATCCGATTCCAAAATTTCCTCGGTGTTCGTGCCCGTGTCAATTTGCATACGCGATGCCTGTGCGAAGCTACAAGCGTTAGCATCTGAAGTTCGAGTTAAGCCAGCCTGGTTTCCTACTATATCCGCACCACTGCCCGCTGTGGATGAATAGGAAGAGTCACGTGGTGATGACGAGGAATGCGAATCTTCTATCACGTATACGTCACTGCTATTGCTGGACATCGACCTAACTTTCTCCTTCCCTTTTCTAATTGTAAATTTCTTCACACACATTTTTTTTTTTACAATAGAAGGGAATGCAGCAACAAAATCTGGAAGTGGTTGACAAGACCCTCAAACAAGCAGGAAAACAAGACATGTTTTCAGAAAGGGAAATCGTTTCGTTCTGCTGTAAGGTGGAAGGGGAGCTGTGCGCGCAAAACATATAATAGTCAAACATTCACAAACTTTGCCGTCACTACCATACACCACTCATTAGAACCACTTCCGTTCACTTCAAGGATGTCCACTGAAGTCAACTGCACAAACTCATCCCGTAAATAGCACTAAAGCCTTCCTTACCCGTTGTGTGACAACGAAACACAACCCGTCACATTCCCATCGTCGGGTTTGCCATACAATTTCATTCTCAAAAATACCCAACAGAGACACAAGCAGGCAACATCAAATCAATCGCTGCACGCAAAACGAAACGCGTGATATGCGTTCTTGCAAATGTTATGGTGGGGCATGAGACTGAGAAACGTCACCAACATGCAACTTATCATCAACACCTGAAATTCCTTGCGCCGTGCTACACCTAAACTCACTTTTCTCATTTAGAAGCTGCATAACACGCTCCCACCGTTTTCTGTTTTCATCTGCTTGAGACCGCAGACCGGAAGATCCCAACTCTGTTATCACTTCATCTCCCCCGTCACCGCGTCCCAGCTTATGGGACAGCGATTGATCGAACGGCCGCTGCAGATCGGATTGCCGAACAATAAACTGCTGGTGCGTTTCACTGATATTCCATGGAGGGCTGTGATGGACCTTATTACCTTCATGCGTTACATGAACATCTACCAACTGCGCCGATGACTGAGCGTGCCATTCAACCACACGCCGTTTGCCCCTTTCCACATCTTCAAGAGTTATATTATCCCAACGAGTGTCACGAGCACGTTGTAAAACCACCTTCAACTCTTCGAACGGATCGCATGGCACCACCTCTCGGGTCCGCCACACATACAGCGCTTTCGCATCATCGTAGTGGGCAGTGGCACTGAATTTTACATAACACCCCGGTGACACTTTCAAAGTATTGGATGATTTCTCCTTTCTGCAAACATCGCTCACTTGCGGACCAGTCCCGCCAGACGAAGTCAATGGGAACCAAACGCTCACACATTCCTCGTTGGAGGGAGAGAGGGGCGCAGCCGCGTCCATGGGCAGTTGAGATGTCCCTGATTTATCGGTGAAGGAGGCTCGAAACCACGAGGCTGGTGGGGATAACATCAACAGAAAACCATAGCCGCGCTGCGGGAAAACCTTTTCTACAACTCCAATGGCCTGCAGTGGTTGTAAACTGTGAAGGTGACCCACATGACGGAAGAAACATCTCCCAACGTTCGTAAGCCCCCTTTTAATCCACCGCTGAGTCATTTCTGCCTAACTATTGGTACACACATGCAATAAAACGGCAGACGTAGTGGGACAAGACGTCACGATATTAAGTAGTTAAATAACAGCAGCTACCGTCGAAAGCACTATCTGGCACTTTCACGCGATAACGCTCAAAGCGGAGGAGCCAGTGACAATTTTCCTGAAATAATACGTGGTAGAACCCACTGCAACAAGTCCAAATCACAATCTTAAGCATATATATGTATATATATATTTACTGGAAAACGACAAATCTGATATCAATTATAACTTTAGTCGGCAAGAAAATATCGATCACACGGCATCCAACCGCAACCACGAGCAGCAGCCAAGGCGACTTTTTTGTTGAGCCGCTGCTCCATCAAAGTATCCCGCGTAAAGACTTTTCACCTCTTGGCAAGATGTGTTAACCTCGGCTTCAGTTACAACATATCTCCCTAGTAAGCGAAATATATCGGCATCAACAGAGGCTTGATCAGCATCTAAAGATCGTAATATGCAGTACGTCAGTGCTTTCTCCTGCAAAGCATTTGAGAAGTAATGAGGTAAGCCACACATCCCTCCATCAACAACTAATAAATCATGTGGGATTTTCTTCAGAGGCAGTGATGCGGAATATGGCGCATGCGACGGCAACTCTTTAGTGGCCCCAAGACAAACCATTCCCATCACTAAACTTCTACGACCTACGACGTAAAGTCGAAAAAATTATGATATTTACAATAACCAGAGAAAACAGTTATTTTCCACTTGAACAAATGTTCCCCTCAACAAACCAAAGAGCAAACAACAATAAACATACCATTATAAACAATTATAGAAAGCTACAAACTCACAAAATAGAAATAATAATAACAATAGTAATAATAATTATTATTATTATAGTTACGTCGCGCATTTTATATACTAGCACAAACAATTACGGTATCTCGTGCATGAGTAGGTAGAAACTTTATGAGAGCGACGGGGAACTAATGCAATTCGTAGCGGATGTTAAGGCAAATACCGCAGAAATCAGCAACCTCAGCCATGCCATCATATTTCCCGCTGCGCAACAGTCGAAATAAGAGAAGATAAGCATATAATGATTGTATGATATCATATGAAACACACACTCACACACAGGATAACACACTACACAACTGCAATCACACACACACACATATATATATCATTTCCTTATGCAAAACATAAAATATCATGCACTAAACGAACATAGCATATAAATTGTATCTATATTAGACTAATAGGAGGTATGCAACGTCAGAAACCCACTGCAAGCGCACAACTATACATAAGTGGTGCCAAAGATGGCAAACATGAAAAGAGAAGAAATGTGTGAGGAAGAAGGATATCAAGTTAGTGGACAATATCAAAGGTAAACACAGCACAAAGTAGCCATACCCACAACAACCACAACACAAGATTGAATTACAAAAACAAAAGCATAAAATTTTAGCCACAGGGTGCGCGGCGGTAATAATCATTTGAGGTTTAGGTTTAGAGAGACACAAGCACGCCACATAACAATACTAATATCAACTAAATAATATACATTCACATCCTACACTAACTGATTCATAACAAAAATTAATAAACAACTCAAAACCTAAAGCGAAAACAATATAGAAATCGTTAAGAAATGTATCATCACTACGAAGAAGGGGTTGTAGAATCCGCTGCAACATCACCACTGAGTGTTGACCGAGGGCGTGTGAGATGTTGCCACACCCACCTTACAGGTTTGAATTCCCGCTCAATTACTAATATCCACTGCCAAATAACAAAAGCAAACACGGGATACATGGGCCACAGTAACTTTGCCTCAGCAGTGTAGATGGCCTCCATGCCTTCACCAATAATGTAGCTAACAAACTTACCGAGTTGAACGAGCCCAGCGATGCAGGCCACAGATAAAGCATCTGCCGCACACCACGACGCGGTAACAGAACAATTCGGGTAAGTAATGGCAAACAGAAATGGAGCCAACACCGTAGTAAGAAAACAAACTGTCAAGATGGTAAACGACCCGGATGTGAGTTCAAACATTGCCATGTCACGAGAGTCAGGTTGCACCACCGAGGCCAAGCCACCCACGTTGTATCGCAAACAAGGTATAAACCACATAAGCAACACACACACAGCAGTGGCAGCGCCATTTAACCCACGTAATACAAATCGCATCAAGTCACACTTTTTACCCTTTGATGAATTCGTATCAAGTTCATCATCTCTCTCTGCTTCAACCACATCATTCTCACTGTGTGATGGTTCCGACGGACTGCACTTCTGATCCAGTCGTACGGAAGTATTACGACGCCATAGGTATAAAGCATAGTTTCCGACGAAAATTGTGAGAATTGTAGCGAAGAGGAAACAGTAGAATCCAGGTCGAATGTGCACCTCCGCTATCCCCGATAACTCCAAGCCCCCGACCATCACAACCATCGCAAACGTATCAATGAAAGAAAACTTGCCTGTACAGTCAAGTAACCTCACGAATGCATGTTGAGGTTTTCGAAAACCAAGAGTGCATACAAGGATGCATAACAGCTTCACATATGGATAAACTCCGCTAAAAAAGAAAACAATAACTGCAAAAACTACAGAACCTGAATATATTAATATGTGCGTAGTTTCCATCAAAGAAAATTGCATGATGCTTATTTCACCTCCCACCACAACTGCGGCAGCTGTCGTGCTGTTGGACCACACAAGTAAGAATGTAGCACTTAGAGTAAGCAACAACAACAGACCATCCTCAGTAAGTGCTCGGCATTGCGAAATCGGTGAACCATCAGTCAGTGTTGCGGGATCCTTTCGATGTCGGTAGATGCTCCAGCAAATACCCAACGCGAATGCAACAACCGACATACAAAGTGCGGTAAGCCAAAGCGATAGGGGAGGTACATCACGTACTTCAGCAGCA
Organism: Trypanosoma brucei gambiense DAL972; assembly: GCF_000210295.1. Taxonomy (NCBI): domain Eukaryota; phylum Euglenozoa; class Kinetoplastea; order Trypanosomatida; family Trypanosomatidae; genus Trypanosoma; species Trypanosoma brucei. The sequence goes on from NC_026742.1 coordinate 31,109, forward strand.
TGAAGCAAGGGAAGGGGTCGTCGCTCCTCCCCAGCAGTACAGTTCGATGCAAGCACAGAGTTAATAAGGCTCCCCACATGTGGAAGCAACAGATCTTCCATGTTGTTGCCAACCACCTTGTTTATATCACCAAGACCGACCGTTCTCAAATTCTGCAACAACACAGCATCGGAACACGGTATGGTACAATTTAGTTTCGCTTCATCACTGCAGCGAACATCCGTCACCACAACATCCATAGACATGGTAAAACTACTCGGAATGTCAACTACTGCATTAGTGACATTCACGGCAGGAATCATTTGACTAATATTGGCCACAAGACCATCCAGTGAAAGAGCTTTTAGTGCGTCTTCCACAGAAGCCAGTAAAGAGGATATCGCAGGAGATAAGGCACCATCCCCATACAGAGTCATGTTCACACCGTTCGGCAACGTGAAGTTCGTGCGAGTAGCAGTGTCTTCGTGCATTTTCGCACCGAGACGAACACCAAAAACAACAGGAATATTGTTTACAACATTCGTCACACTCCTGAAAAATGGAGTAGTGTTCAAGACAACAGCGCCATCAACAGGGGGAGGAGCTGGTTTCTCCGGCTTCACTTCACTTCTCACAAATTTATTCCCCAGTAACGGAAGCTGCCCATCGCACACTATCGTTTCGGATTTTTCTTCAATAAGTTTTTTCATCACTGGCTTCATCACTTCCAGTAACAAAACCTTAGGAACCATATTAATGTCATTCACCTTCACATTAAGGCTGCAGCGGTCCACAATGAAGTTTGTAGTAAAACAAAGGTCGTCTAACTCCCTTCCGACGGTTATTTCGCTGGGGTGCACAGCCAAGTCAACAGTAATATTGGTTGAAGCAGCCCCCAATTGAATGCCGGCCGAACACACAACATTGGAAGGTTGGTCTATTTTCACAGAAAGTTGCGAAGAGTTGAGTGTACCACTACCTTCGCCGATGCTGACGCGTGAACATGAGGCGTTATCCAACTTCACCGTCAAGAAGGATGTCGAAAGACCAGGAAATTCGAGACCCGTCAATAATACCGAGCTCCACCACACGGCAAACAACGGACATGCAGCTGACATTATTGGACAGGGGGTAATCGAGTCAATCCCTTTCCGTGTGTTTACGGACACAGCACAGCCAGATCAAGTGTCTGAATGGCTCTTAACCGAGTGACCACACTACTCTCCCTTCGGTTTAAGTGTTCTTCTATAAACGCACAGTTACCTACAGTTACCTAGAGCTCCACTGTAAAACTATTGAACAAAACAAGAAAATTGGACAACGCCACACATAAGTGAAGAGAGGTAGGAACCATATAATACAGAAACATCAGAAAGACATTTGAACAGGCATAGGGAATGGGGATATGAAGAATACACATATGAACAAAGTTACAAAGGTATTCAGGCACTTAATTCGGTACGATAAGGGAACAAAAGGGTTATTCAATCCTCTGTGCAAGACAGCACCTATTCGTTACACCTATTACACACTGCACACCGGAGCTTTATAGATTACTGCAATTATTCAGTTCAAAGTCTACCTGCACGCTTTGCTCTCGTAGAATCACTTCCCTTAGTTGCCCTCTTCGCTTTGCTACGTTCATGGCGGGCACGTAACTCAGCGCGCCCAATCGGGTTCTTACGCAACACGTTAAGGGCGATATCACGCACCTCAGGGGCCACCTTCCCAACAACAGGCACCGCCCGACTGCGCTGCGCATATCTCACAGCCGCCTTCGTATCACCCTCTTTTCTCTTTTTGTGCCGCAAAAGCAATATGCGTTTTGACACATCGTCTTCCAATACAACAGATGAGGGTGCGACCATTCCTTCAGCAGCCTCCACGGCTACAGCGCTGGCGTGCTCTTCTCCTTCGCGTACGAGACGAGCAAGACGCCATCCCTCTTCTATAGACACAACCCGACCAGCAGGCAGTTTTAATCGTGGTTGCAGTACCGTCTGCCGAAGCATCTGCTTACCTACAATATCACGCAGTGCCATGTGAATCACACGGTAAACCTTTCTCGTCAGGACAACAGGAAAAAGGGTATGTAACAATAGGTAAAATTTTAGAGTACTCGCATGCTAAGAGAGTAATACAGAAACATAGTAGGGGAAGTTGACACTTTCATTTATTCAAAACAATGAGGTTGTACCTCGCAAGAATAGGGGAAATGTCAAGGAAAGTAACCAAACACAAGTCAAAAAACAAAAGACGAATCTTCCTCCTCCACCCAGCAGACGGGAGAGGTCTGGGGTATCAACGAGGGGAAACAAAAGGAATAAAAGCAATGTCAGTGGACAAATTAAGAGAACGAAGCACAATATAAAATAAAATGGAATAGAATGGAATGGATCGATAACCCAATGAAAGCACTGCAAACATCCATAGATAACTGTAGGTAGGAAAAAGAAAGGTAACGAGATGTTTGCTCACCGCTGTAGTCGGTAGTACACATTAAGTAGGCATGATCACTTGACAATCTTCTGCGATACCCACGAAACAACCTGCTCCACATCAACATGAGGTTTTAGCCACAGTAATACTTTGAATAGACCGTTCTCAAGCAACTCTTTATCATGCCTCCGCTTGGCAATAAGAACATGCACAAGCAAAAGGGTTTCGAGATCTCCATCAAGCAACTGCCGTAGTTTCGCAACCCATGCTTTGTCTCCCACACCCTTTTCTGCTACCTGAAGCAATTGCTCCAGCAAATTGGAACCCAGTTTCTCACTGTCAACTGATGCTGCAGCAACCCTTGGTGTAGCTGGTGTGGCACGTAAAGATTGCCTGCACTTTGGAGAGACATTATGTTTAGGTGAGCCGCTGTCAGGGCGAGGTTGGGGTCGACGTACAGGTGTGACAGGCGAAATCCGGCGTATTGGAGACTCCATAATCGCACGCAGTGGAGAAACCTTAGGGGCTTCGCGACACACAGGTATGCCTTTCTCCCGCACGTATGACGTCAGACGTGATGCGAATCCCACGAGCAAATCATACGCAGTAGGCCGGCCCCTCTCGTTCTTGCAAAGGCATGCCTCCACAGCGCGTACGAGACACGTTTCGTATCGCCCTCGCGCTATCTGCCTAAGACAAGGCATAGGGTCCATGTTCAGGATAGCATGGAAAGACTGTTGCTCCGTGTAGTGCTTCTTCCAGAAAGCACGTTGCCGTGTTAGGAGCTCAAAAAAAGTTGCACCAGCGGAAAATATGTCCGTCTTGCTGCTGTATGCCTCCCCGGCAACAATCTCTGGTGAGCAGTAACAGGGAGTTCCAACACGCGTCTGTGCAAGTTCCGTCGTCTGCTGCAGCGGACGTGCAAGCCCATAGTCCCCGACAAGGGCCTTCGACACCGACCCCTCCTTGTTGTCATTACGAACAAGAAGCAGATTGGCAGGTTTGATGTCGCGGTGAATTATGTGCTGCGCGTGACTGTGGTTCAGTGCTGAGAGTATCTGCAACATTATCATCATAGCGAGTTCGTTAGGGACAAACTCCTCACGAAGGGAGTACTCACGAATAAGCCCGTGTAGGTCACCACCATCACAATGTGTCATTGCCAAGCAAACACTCCCACAGTGTTCCCCCACACCGCTTTCCACCCAAGCACCTACGTACCGCACAATGAAGGGATGATTCAGCGACCGAATTGCATCAATTTCTTTCAATATCATCGCTGCACCGTCAGCTGGAAGTATACCACGTCGCATCACCTTCACAACGAAGCGCTGCGGATATTGAAATGCACTTGCTGTACCAGTTGTACATACAGGCCTCGCAAGAAAGACGCTTCCGTTTGCACCAGATCCGAGCAGTTCAGCGAGTACAACCTCCCGTCCCAATAAGCACCGTTCGCACACGCCATCCATCGCTATAGACACGACGAAACTAAGAAGCTGCGTTACCGGCTGCACACGCTACAGATACAAATACACATACACACGCACACGCACAAGTGCATACGGAAAATAACAGAGACGAAAAGAAGAAGTTGCACAGTAGGTAATAGCACGCTTTAGCACGTGTTTAAATGCTTAGAGGATAACCGCAAAGAGAGAAAATGCATATGGACAAGTGACCAGAAACGCAAAGTCATTGTAATAGCCAAACTCCACAGTGTCACACTAAATTTCCTATAAATTCTTCATAATCCAGCACTCCACAGTCAACGTGTGTATCGGTCACAAACTCACAGCTGAGGGTTGCAAGAGTGGTTGGTTAAATCCACCAAAAATATGTGAAGGGCCATGAATTTTTTTTTCCAGGAAATGAAACATGAGTCGGGAATAGGAGTGTTTGTTTGTTTTCAGGAGGCGAGAAGAAATGGAACTGACGTTACGAAATACTACACACTCTTCCTTCGTTTATCAGCTAGTGAGATAAAACGTGCTCGATATATCGTATCAGAAACGAAATTCACTTCATGCACTAAAACAATGTTTTGGAAAAATGCTTCACTTTCACTAACGCGTAACGGTAGTTTTCATTCCTAAAGCGGAGAATATGCTGCGGTTCGTGCACCTTTTCGTCTATGTTCTCTGCCACAATTCGTTATGCCCAAATCACATGTGACCAACAGCGAGCGGGAAAAGCAATAAACGAGTTCCGCACGACTCCTTTCCTGTTCCCCGTAGATTTTTTCTCGAATTAATTCCTCCCGGAGTATCAACTCTTCACCATCTCGAAATGATGTGAAAACCGCAATTCTGGTAATAAACCTACGGTTCTCTTCCTGAAGCTCTTCGAGTCGCTCACCTTCCTGACGCCTCCGCTGCTCACTGCAATGAAGCTTTTCCTCAAGCTCAATAACTTGATTCAGAAGAAAGTTATTTTGTTCCAGAAGGATGGCAGCGGCATTTATAGATATCGCGGTAGAATGACTACAACTGAGCCCAATCGGCGTGCGGTAAGAGCTGCTTGTTTTTGTCCCCAGTCGCTTCTTTAGTTTCCCGATACGTAATTCCTCTTCAATAGGAATACTATTGAGCCGCCTCTTTTTTTCTTCTAGCCACAACTGTACAGATGGCTTCATAATGAAATGAATAGGCAACTACGAAGAAGAAAATAGATAGGAACTAATGGAAAATAATAATAATGTATATATAGCACATTACAAAAGGAGAATTAAAAATATATGCATAAATATTGACTACAAATCGAAAACCCAACCAAATAATAATAAAAATAATAACAGTAGTAATAATTATTATTATTATGGTTACGTCGCGCATTTTATATACTAGCACAAACAATTACGGTATCTCGTGCATGAGTAGGTAGAAACTTTATGAGAGCGATGGGGAACTAATGCAATTCGTAGCGGATGTTAAGGCAAATACCGCAGAAATCAGCAATCTCAGCCATGCCATCATATTTCCCGCTGCGCAACAGTCGAAATGAGAGAAGATAAGCATATAATGATTGTATGATATCATATGAAACACAATGAGAAACACACAGGATAACACACTACACAACTGCAATCACATACACACACATATATATATCATTTCCTTATGCAAAACATAAAATATCATGCACTAAACGAACATAGCATATAAATTGTACCTATATTAGACTAATAGGAGGTATGCAACGTCAGAAACCCACTGCAAGCGCACAACTATACATAAGTGGTGCCAAAGATGGCAAACATGAAAAGAGAAGAAATGTGTGAGGAAGAAGGATATCAAGTTAGTGGACAATATCAAAGGTAAACACAGCACAAAGTAGCCATACCCACAACAACCACAACACAAGATTGAATTACAAAAACAAAAGCATAAAATTTTAGCCACAGGGTGCGCGGCGGTAATAATCATTTGAGGTTTAGGTTGAAACTTGCCCAACCACTTACCCCACAGATACCAGTTGTACATGTATGTTACATTCCCCGTCCCCGAAACTAAAGCGCGCAACGAAGAAAGACATCACGCCTTTACAGAACCATGAAAGAATTGGGTCGAAAAAAGAGCAAAAAAGAAACCAAAAAGGCGATTATGCCGCTTATCTTCACCAATAGGTTCTCTAGAATCCGCTGCAACATCACTACTGAGTGTTGACCGAGGGCGTGTGAGATGTTGCCACATCCACCTTACAGGTTTGAATTCCCGCTCAATTACTAATATCCACTGCCAAATAACAAAAGCAAACACGGGATACATGGGCCACAGTAACTTTGCCTCAGCAGTGTAGATGGCCTCCATGCCTTCACCAATAATGTAGCTAACAAACTTACCGAGTTGAACGAGCCCAGCGATGCAGGCCACAGATAAAGCATCTGCCGCACACCACGACGCGGTAACAGAACAATTCGGGTAAGTAATGGCAAACAGAAATGGAGCCAACACCGTAGTAAGAAAACAAACTGTCAAGATGGTAAACGACCCGGATGTGAGTTCAAACATTGCCATGTCACGAGAGTCAGGTTGCACCACCGAGGCCAAGCCACCCACGTTGTATCGCAAACAAGGTATAAACCACATAAGCAACACACACACAGCAGTGGCAGCGCCATTTAGCCCACGTAATACAAATCGCATCAAGTCACACTTTTTACCCTTTGATGAATTCGTATCAAGTTCATCATCTCTTTCTGCTTCAACCACATCATTCTCACTGTGTGATGGTTCCGACGGACTGCACTTCTGATCCAGTCGTACGGAAGTATTACGACGCCATAGGTATAAAGCATAGTTTCCGACGAAAATTGTGAGAATTGTAGCGAAGAGGAAACAGTAGAATCCAGGTCGAATGTGCACCTCCGCTATCCCCGATAACTCCAAGCCCCCGACCATCACAACCATCGCAAACGTATCAATGAAAGAAAACTTGCCTGTACAGTCAAGTAACCTCACGAATGCATGTTGAGGTTTTCGAAAACCAAGAGTGCATACAAGGATGCATAACAGCTTCACATATGGATAAACTCCGCTAAAAAAGAAAAAACCGATGGCTAGACCAACATGTCCAGCTTTGAAAATTTTGCTGGTGATTTCCATCAAAGAGAGTTGCAACATATTAAATTCACCTCCCACCACAACTGCGACAGCTGTCGTGCTGTTGGACCACACAAGTAAGAATGTAGCACTTAGAGTAAGCAACAACAACAGACCATCCTCAGTAAGTGCTCGGCATTGCGAAATCGGTGAACCATCAGTCAGTGTTGCGGGATCCTTTCGATGTCGGTAGATGCTCCAGCAAATACCCAACGCGAATGCAACAACCGACATACAAAGTGCGGTAAGCCAAAGCGATAGGGGAGGTACATCACGTACTTCAGCAGCATGAAGCAAGGGAAGGGGTCGTCGCTCCTCCCCAGCAGTACAGTTCGATGCAAGCACAGAGTTAATAAGGTTCTCCACATGTGGAAGCAACAGATCTTCCATATTGTTGCCAACCACCTTGTTTATATCACCAAGACCGACCGTTCTCAAATTCTGCAACAACACAGCATCGGAACACGGTATGGTACAATTTAGTTTCGCTTCATCACTGCAGCGAACATCCGTCACCACAACATCCATAGACATGGTAAAACTACTCGGAATGTCAACTACTGCATTAGTGACATTCACGGCAGGAATCATTTGACTAATATTGGCCACAAGACCATCCAGTGAAAGAGCTTTTAGTGCGTCTTCCACAGAAGCCAGTAAAGAGGATATCGCAGGAGATAAGGCACCATCCTCATACAGAGTCATGTTCACACCGTTCGGCAACGTGAAGTTCGTACGAGTAGCAGTGTCTTCGTGCATTTTCGCACCGAGACGAACACCAAAAACAACAGGAATATTGTTTACAACATTCGTCACACCCCGGAAAACTGGAGTAGTGTTCAAGACAACAGCGCCATCAACAGGGGGAGGAGCTGGTTTCTCCGGCTTCACTTCACTTATCACAAATTTATTCCCCAGTAACGGAAGGTGCGCATTGCATAATAGTGTTTCGGATTTTTCTTCAATTATGTACTGCGCAATAGGTTTGAACATCTCAAAAAGTTCAAATTTAGGAACCATATTAATGTCATTCACCTTCACATTAAGGCTGCAGCGGTCCACAATGAAGTTTGTAGTAAAACAAAGGTCGTCTAACTCCCTTCCGACGGTGATCTCGTTGAGGTGCACAGCCAAGTCAACAGTAATATTGGTTGAAGCAGCCCCCAATTGAATGCCGGCCGAACACACAACATTGGAAGGTTGGTCTATTTTCACAGAAAGTTGCGAAGAGTTGAGTGTACCACTACCTTCGCCGATGCTGACGCGTGAACATGAGGCGTTATCCAACTTCACCGTCAAGAAGGATGTCGAAAGACCGGGAAATTCGAGACCCGTCAATAATACCGAGCTCCACCACACGGCAAACAACGGACATGCAGCTGACATATTGGACAGGGGGTAATCGAGTCAATCCCTTTCCGTGTGTTTACGGACACAGCACAGCCAGATCAAGTGTCTGAATGGCTCTTAACCGAGTGACCACACTACTCTCCCTTCGGTTTAAGTGTTCTTCTATAAACGCACAGTTACCTACAGTTACCTAGAGCTCCACTGTAAAACTATTGAACAAAACAAGAAAATTGGACAACGCCACACATAAGTGAAGAGATGTAGGAACCATATAATACGGAAACATCAGAAAGACATTTGAACAGGCATAGGGAATGGGGATATGAAGAATACACATATGAACAAAGTTACAAAGGTATTCAGGCACTTAATTCGGTACGATAAGGGAACAAAAGGGTTATTCAATCCTCTGTGCAAGACAGCACCTATTCGTTACACCTATTACACACTGCACACCGGTGCTTTATAGATTACTGCAATTATTCAGTTCAAAGTCTACCTGCACGCTTTGCTCTCGTAGAATCACTTCCCTTAGTTGCCCTCTTCGCTTTGCTACGTTCATGGCGGGCACGTAACTCAGCGCGCCCAATCGGGTTCTTACGCAACACGTTAAGGGCGATATCACGCACCTCAGGAGCCACCTTCCCAACAACAGGCACCGCCCGACTGCGCTGCGCATATCTCACAGCCGCCTTCGTATCACCCTCTTTTCTCTTTTTGTGCCGCAAAAGCAATATGCGTTTTGACACATCGTCTTCCAATACAACAGATGAGGGTGCGACCATTCCTTCAGCAGCCTCCACGGCTACAGCGCTGGCGTGCTCTTCTCCTTCGCGTACGAGACGAGCAAGGCGCCATCCCTCTTCTATAGACACAACCCGACCAGCAGGCAGTTTTAATCGTGGTTGCAGTACCGTCTGCCGAAGCATCTGCTTACCTACAATATCACGCAGTGCCATGTGAATCACACGGTAAACCTTTCTCGTCAGGACAACAGGAAAAAGGGTATGTAACAATAGGTAAAAATTTAGAGTACTCGCATGCTAAGAGAGTAATACAGAAACATAGTAGGGGAAGTTGACACTTTCATTTATTCAAAACAATGAGGTTGTACCTCGCAAGAATAGGGGAAATGTCAAGGAAAGTAACCAAACACAAGTCAAAAAACAAAAGACGAATCTTCCTCCTCCACCCAGCAGACGGGAGAGGTCTGGGGTATCAACGAGGGGAAACAAAAGGAATAAAAGCAATGTCAGTGGACAAATTAAGAGAACGAAGCACAATATAAAATAAAATGGAATAGAATGGAATGGATCGATAACCCAATGAAAGCACTGCAAACATCCATAGATAACTGTAGGTAGGAAAAAGAAAGGTAACGAGATGTTTGCTCACCGCTGTAGTCGGTAGTACACATTAAGTAGGCATGATCACTTGACAATCTTCTGCGATACCCACGAAACAACCTGCTCCACATCAACATGAGGTTTTAGCGACAATAATACTTTGAATAGACCGTTCTCAAGCAACTCTTTATCATGCCTCCGCTTGGCAATAAGAACATGCACAAGCAAAAGGGTTTCGAGATCTCCATCAAGCAACTGCCGTAGTTTCGCAACCCATGCTTTGTCTCCCACACCCTTTTCTGCTACCTGAAGCAATTGCTCCAGCAAATTGGAACCCAGTTTCTCACTGTCAACTGATGCTGCAGCAACCCTTGGTGTAGCTGGTGTGGCACGTAAAGATTGCCTGCACTTTGGAGAGACATTATGTTTAGGTGAGCCGCTGTCAGGGCGAGGTTGGGGTCGACGTACAGGTGTGACAGGCGAAATCCGGCGTATTGGAGACTCCATAATCGCACGCAGTGGAGAAACCTTAGGGGCTTCGCGACACACAGGTATGCCTTTCTCCCGCACGTATGACGTCAGACGTGATGCGAATCCCACGAGCAAATCATACGCAGTAGGCCGACCCCTCTCGTTCTTGCAAAGGCATGCCTCCACAGCGCGTACGAGACACGTTTCGTATCGCCCTCGCGCTATCTGCCTAAGACAAGGCATAGGGTCCATGTTCAGGATAGCATGGAAAGACTGTTGCTCCGTGTAGTGCTTCTTCCAGAAAGCACGTTGCCGTGTTAGGAGCTCAAAAAAAGTTGCACCAGCGGAAAATATGTCCGTCTTGCTGCTGTATGCCTCCCCGGCAACAATCTCTGGTGAGCAGTAACAGGGAGTTCCAACACGCGTCTGTGCAAGTTCCGTCGTCTGCTGCAGCGGACGTGCAAGCCCATAGTCCCCGACAAGGGCCTTCGACACCGACCCCTCCTTGTTGTCATTACGAACAAGAAGCAGATTGGCAGGTTTGATGTCGCGGTGAATTATGTGCTGCGCGTGACTGTGGTTCAGTGCTGAGAGTATCTGCAACATTATCATCATAGCGAGTTCGTTAGGGACAAACTCCTCACGAAGGGAGTACTCACGAATAAGCCCGTGTAGGTCACCACCATCACAATGTGTCATTGCCAAGCAAACACTCCCACAGTGTTCCCCCACACCGCTTTCCACCCAAGCACCTACGTACCGCACAATGAAGGGATGATTCAGCGACCGAATTGCATCAATTTCTTTCAATATCATCGCTGCACCGTCAGCTGGAAGTATACCACGTCGCATCACCTTCACAACGAAGCGCTGCGGATATTGAAATGCACTTGCTGTACCAGTTGTACATACAGGCCTCGCAAGAAAGACGCTTCCGTTTGCACCAGATCCGAGCAGTTCAGCGAGTACAACCTCCCGTCCCAATAAGCACCGTTCGCACACGCCATCCATCGCTATAGACACGACGAAACTAAGAAGCTGCGTTACCGGCTGCACACGCTACAGATACAAATACACATACACACGCACACGCACAAGTGCATACGGAAAATAACAGAGACGAAAAGAAGAAGTTGCACAGTAGGTAATAGCACGCTTTAGCACGTGTTTAAATGCTTAGAGGATAACCGCAAAGAGAGAAAATGCATATGGACAGGTGACCAGAAACGCAAAGTCATTGTAATAGCCAAACTCCACAGTGTCACACTAAATTTCCTATAAATTCTTCATAATCCAGCACTCCACAGTCAACGTGTGTATCGGTCACAAACTCACAGCTGAGGGTTGCAAGAGTGGTTGGTTAAATCCACCAAAAAATATGTGTAAAGATATGGCGGTTTTCTCTTAATGAAGAATAGTATATATTTCTCCTGTTTTTTTACTACAATGTTACATCGGACGTACCCGCGATGTGGTGGCTCTGCTTTAATTTTTTTGTGATGTCACACTCATACACATAATCTTTCTTTTTTTTTTCTTAGTTGAGGAACAAGAGTTAATTAAGCTTCTATGTGTGTTAGATTTGTCGGTGAATTTTCATACAATTATGAGTTTGCTGATTTTTTTTTCTATGGTTTTCAGCTATGTTTGCCTTCGTGATGATCAATTGGTGGTGGTATGAATATCCAACTCCTTCTTGCTTCTTTTCCATCCATATTTGCGGTGTATTGTTGTTTTCGTGAAATGCATTAGTACATCCTTTCTTAGTTGCATTTTGATTGGATAAGGCTGCCACCACCTTTCTTTCTTTTTTTTTTTCGCGTCCACCAGGTGTAACCGTGAAAATCACCCAACTGCGAAGAGGAGGGGGTTGGCGACTGAAAGCATGACGAAACTGCGCAGTTTAGATCTCGTTTTTGTTGACTCTACTCTTTTCGTTAGTTGCTATGGCGAAAGGGTTAGGGGATTTAGTAGTTGTTTCCATTTTCCTCTTTTGTAAGTTTGCCTCCATTCATAGCAATCCATCCTTCACAGCATTCAGATCCACAGCGACATTGAAATGGTGGTGTTGTTTCATCCCTAAATAGACGGTAGTCCATTGTAAGTTCTTCGCCTCGGGCAATATCACGGGTGGCGTAGAGATTCAAAGACCGATTTGGTCCAAAGTTCATATTGGGAACACAGGAGTGACTAAATGTGCGCCAATTTGTTGGCTCATTATCCCAAAGGGCATAGTAATGGCCATCTCCACCAAGTGGCCACGCTTTTTGTGCGAACTGATCATACTCCTCTTTTCCCCTCGTCGCCTTTACATGAGGTTTTGTGTAAAGACGAACCGACTGCCCCTCTGCTTCAAAAATAGGGGATCCTGCTGATATGTCACGCGTAGCGCACATCCGATACCCCTGTGCAGGGTTATATACGCAGCGGAACAGAGGTTGCATGCGCTCATTCCGTCTAAGGGCCTCCTTTATCTGAAGCAGAGTAAATTCCCTTTGATTGAAACCTGGTGTCAAACGCAAGATCCAATCAGCTGATCCCTCTTGCCCGGGTGGATACATGACGCCGCAGTTAGGGTTAATCTCCAAGAATACAACATCATGTGTCGACCGGTCGATGCGCACATCCACCCTCCCATATCCTACACCTCCCATCATATGCATAAACGATGTTCGTGCTGTGGAAAGGACTTGTGACAACGCAGGGTCATCTTCCGGCATGAGACGCCACTCCATTCCCTCATATGTTTCCCACTTCAAATGAAAATGTTTGAAATCTTCACCCTCAGGAAATTGCACCATTACAGGAGGGAAAACACGAATGCCATCAGGTTGCGTGCTGTCTGCACACACAAGTATCGTCGCCTCATCGCCAACAACGAATTCTTCAACGAGAGCAATTTGATACTGTTCAATAAAGCGAGTTACACGACTGTGCAAGCTATCCATGTCATAAACTTTGCACGACTTATCCATTCCAACACTGCTGTAACCGGAAACGTGTTTGATTATCAGTGGGAATGAAAGCACCGAACATAATTCACGTATATTGTCACCAGCTTCTAAAACAGCATGTTTGGCCGTTTTTATCCTAAAGTAGTGAGCAATCTGCTTCATCTCCGGCTTAGATAATTCGTAGTACTTGGAAACTGCACCAGTAAAGGGTACGTGAAAACTCTCGAGGGCTTGCACGACGTCAACACCCGCCTTGTCCTCGTCTAAAGCTCCGTCACATTGGTTATAAAAGACATCATACGCGCCTGATTTCACAAGCTGACGTATTTGCCGATATGTCGTTGCCTTTTTAATGAACGCAAGATCAAAGACAACATCGTTTTGGTCTTCTTTTGTGAAGTAATGCTGAGGGGTCTGCACAAGTTCTCCCTCGTATGTTTTTAGCTCGCTGTCAGATCCCTCGTAGGAACAAACCAAACACAAACCCGAGTGGGTTTGGCCGGCATCGCTATCGGTGGTGAAAACTACAACTTTTCTATTTATACGTCTGCTACAACCACCTGCCCCCTATTTCCCATCTACTCCATATCAAATCAGTGACAACAAAAATGAAGAGTAGTTCATTTTATTTTTATTTTTTACATACCATCAAACAGATATCTGAAGCGCAGAAACGAAAATATTGAAATCCAACAGGAATTAATACCACCAAAGCAACGAGTTACAAATCTCCCCGCACTGCTACCAACCTTTCGCAATGAGTAAGAGATCAGATGGGAGAGCAAGGGGGGCTAAGAACAAGAACAATAACATTAACAATAACATTAAAAGTAACAGCAACAGCAGACACCACGAAAAGTTTGTGTAGGCGAAGGCGGAACATTCAGCACCTTCATTCCTTTGCACCTCCTCCTGCACTATTTTTTTTTTTTTTGGGGGGGGGAGCGGAGGAGTCTCCCCCACCCCCCAAAAAAAAAATAATTAATACAGTGCAGTGAATCCAGCTGTCATAAGGAACAGAAATCAAAATATCAACGTCTTCTCTCATCTAAAGTGTCAGTTTCTCTGGAGGTGTCGGGGAGGTCATCAGGAAGAGGTCCTCTTGTAAATATAATGCGTTGAGAATACATGGGCGATATCACATTTCTAAAAAGCCATAAAATCATGTAACCGAACACCACAAATGGAATGATGTATTCTCGAAGAGCATATACAAGTGGTCCCTCTTCAGGAATCTCTTCAGCTGCCATCAATGGACCTTAATACGAAGGCTATTCTTTTTTTTTTAATTATATTTTCTTTCTTGAAACGAAAAAAAAAAATTTATAACAAAGGGGGATTCAGGCAGCAGCGCGCAGGTACAGCAAAAAGTTGGTGACAAACACGCAATATCCTGAAACTCAAATAAGTAGCGGTTTTTTTTTCAAAAAAAAAACGACAAATAAACAGAGAGCATGATAAAAATAAATAATTAAATAATAATAATAATAATAATAATAATCTTTTTACAAAAAAGGTAGCAAAAAAAGGGGAAACCTCTTTCCCACCACGGCACTCGTTTGAAGCTTTATATGCTCGAAAAATAAAAAAATAAATACGTTCACTGGTTACAAGTAATAGTGTTCATAATAGTGATGCACGCTCTCAGCGAAGGAAAAAGAAAAAGAGTAAAAAAAAGAAAAAAAAAGAAAATTGCAGTAGGAATGGTAAAACCCCAATACATGTTTACTCATCAAAACAGATCTGGAAATGTGTAGGCTTGTCTTTTACTGTTTGCGGTTTAACCAAAACAGTGCGTAACTTTGGGCTCTTAATTAGCGCTTGATGGGCCTCTCGAAGGATCCACGTGCGAAGCGGAAGCCCATCCTCCTCTGGCGTGTCGCCTATTTTACTTAAGCAGTTGAGAAGCAAATCATCTGTTGCATATTCTTCATTCCTTATGCGATCCAGGGGGATATGTATCTCAATTACTGCGGGAGCCATCGTTGCGTACGTCAAATGATATGCCTCAACAGTGGAATCGTTTCAATAAAATTTTCTTTGCCTTCCCACTTCAGTTTCTTGGTTGCTACTAAGCACACAAACAAAAAAAAAAATTTCCTTCGATAAGAGAAGACACAATATTACTCTCCCGTTACACCACCAATAAGAAATCACAATAATTGTACAGGAAAGAAGAAAAAGAGTGCAAGAGACAGAAATCGGGCAACCATTACGGTGCACCAGGGTAGATATTTTTTTTTTTTATAAAAAGAAAAATAAAAATAAAACCAATTAAGGACTCCACCGATTGCTGCCATGGAGGTTAACGATAGGGTCCCAACATATCGGAATGTTTTTTCATCACTCGTTATGAATGGTGACATGTTTTGGTGAAGGCGATGAAAAAAACCAACAGACCAAAAACAAACTTAAAACGATAGCGTATCACCACCCATTGATATCAAATAAGAAAACTAACTTTCTTTTCTTTTTTGTCCTTCTCTCCATCTAAAGCCCATACGTCTCCAACTCACCACACTGCCCGATCCACAGAACAGCTACGAGAGCGATAAGCGGGACTTTCTGCACCCTCCTGCTGCCAAAACGTGGCATAGCGAAGGGCAGCATGACCCATCAATAGTGCATTCTCAATATGCAACTCAGTTAAAGACAACAACTGAGCGAGATTTGAAATGTTCCGGTGATTAATCACATCCGCCGACCCCCGTGAGAAGTGCTGCATTGCTTCCAATGCCAAACCCTTCCCACCACTGCTTTGCACCTGGATCAAAAGAAGTTCAGCATACAAGTGGTGTGGAAAAGTATCATCACACCTGTAAATCTGCTTCGCTCTCAAGACAGACTCTTTCATCGCTGAGACCGCAGCGTCACGTTCGACTTCCTGGGTGTCTTCATCAAGTAAAAACAACTCACCTCCATCTTGCAATATTTTACAACAGCGCAACAGTGCCTCCACTAGCATGACCTTGGCCTGACGCAGGGGTATCGGTAAGTATGGAACATTCTCGGGGTTCCGCTGCCCCACGACAGTGTCATATGTTTTGATAGCCTCCTTCAAGTCTGTGGTTGTCTGCAGAGCGTAAATAGCTGCGTCATCCATCCACTCCACTTCAGCCGAGGAACTCCCGAACACTTTAACTAAACGCTGCCGAAGTTCCGTGAGTACACGCTTGCCGTTGAACCCTTCCACCGCAGCAACTAAATGGCAACAGCGGAATACCGTTTGGAGCTCCGCTTTCCGGGCTAGTGGTTGCTGAGGCCAAGGGTTTGCCTCGTACAGACGGAGTAAATTAGAAACCAGTCGCCAACGCGGCTCTTTAGTAACCAAGTAGCGACTCGAGACTAATTGCAAGCACGCTACCACAGCCGTACGCTCTAGGCCCTTACCGTCAGTCACCAGTTCCTCAACAAGGGGACCAGCAACGGGGGATATCTTCACGACATTGCGAAAAGATTGTAATAAAATGGTGAGCACCTCAGAATGGAGCGACCGCGGTGTATACGTCCCCCTAAATATTGTCCACAATGCCTCCCCATGTGCTGAATGGCCAGTAGCGTGACATGCAGCAATAACAAAGGCATACGACTCGGCTGTTGGAACAAGAGAACGAAAAGACATTTGTGTTATTGTCGTGTCCAAATTAGCGAGTAGAGACACTGCCGTTGACCACCTACCAGCAGCTGCAACAGCCTTCAACACACCCTCCGCATACGCACAACCTTCTTCGCCTGATACCACCAACTTCGTCTTGGACACTTCGCCACAAACAGAAAGAGCTTTTTCCCAAACAAACTGCCGGTGCGCTGAGCCAACCGTGCACTGAATACGATGAAACGTGTCTGCACTACGCCACAGAGCATCTAGAGCGTGCGTGTGCGTTGTCAAGGTTGTATCGTAGCCGGACGCAAGGGTTTCTTGGTACAGTGAAAGTGCATGAATCCATGGTCTAGGTCCTCCAAGTCCCGTCTTGTATCCGGTCATTAACCCCATCACTCTGTTAGTCATTTCTACGGGTGGGATTATGCTAGGATGCATACTTTTGGCAAAGTTTCGCAAATGCAAGGCAGCGGACCATGAAACGTCAAGATGCATTAGATCCGTTAGTGACGTTGCTAAAACAGCCACTCCACTTTTCCGCATCTGAAATTCTACTCTCGCCACCAGTTCATTGTCCGCACCCTCCTGAGTGAAGCCCAGAAGTTTGTTGAAGGAGGAACCACGCTCCGCCCACCTCTCCGTTGCACGAGCCAAGTAGTTGGTAAAGCTTGTGCGTTCCTCTTCTGTGAAAGTCGACCATCGCTCATCCGTCGTACCTGTAGAAGCCTCCATTAACTTTTGGAATTCAGTGCGACCAACGCGCTCTTCCACATGGCGCTGCAGTAAAATGCAGGCGAGTGTCTTGAAGGTAGATGCTGTTGGAGACTCTCCATCTGCGTTTAGCAACACCTGTAGTGCATTCATTGCATCTCCTTTTGTTTCTGAACGCACAATTGCTCGTTTCACTTGCCGCGTCAAGGGGGTCTCCATCTCACCATTGGAAAGTGATACTCTCAACGTAGCATTTGACTGGATGAAGGAATCATGAGGCCAAACTGCCGTTAAAGATCCCTTTTTTGATGTTTGGGATGTGGCTGCAAGTGCTCGATGCCATGCTTGTACTTGAGTCCGCCTCCTCAGTGCACGAGAAAGTTTCTCAGTTACACGTGGTGGCATGCCAGTTCATAAAGGAATTTATGAACTGAGAGAGAAAGAGAGAAAGAGAGACAGAGCTTCAACCCCTCAACCAGCTTATCACCCACCGTGAGGTCAAAGGGCAACAGTTGGGACTAAAAACCAACAGTGTCAACAAGAAAAAAAAAAGAGTAAGTACATGAAGGAGGGTAAAAAAAAAAAAAGAAAAAAAGGAAAAGAGGAAGAAAAACAAAAAAAAAAGAAGGTATGAAAGGACAGCGTAGTCGCACGAACACTCTCATGTATAATTGGTGGTATTCTTCCCTCTTTTCTTTCACACACAAAAAGTTACCAACCATGTCTCACCTTTTCGCTTTCCATTTCGTATATTTGCGTCTAAACGCATCATTGCGACACTTCTCAACCCCTAAACACAAATTGATCCCTGCAAAGAGTATAAAAGCTAAAACCGCACATGGAGGTGCTTGTCCGTTCGCGTATCACCACTAATGTACAGGAAAAAAAAAATTAAATAGGACGAATATCTGCTAAAGGTAAGTAGAGGAGAGGGGGGAAAAAAAAAGGAAGATGGGGCTCCTTTTTGCCTTCCTTAAAGGATGATACCAAGAAACTGAAGTCAGTTGACGTAGAAGATTCCGCAACGGATTTTCTTTCTTTAAAAGGAAAAACCGAAAAGGCCAGAGCGATTTCTGACACATTTCGGACGGAGGAAGGAAATATATTAGAACCATAGGAAGAATGAAAAATACATATAACCGTGCACACATGTACGCATACACGGGTGATTACTCCAAACTATAAACTGCTGCCTTCTCACTACAAACTAGTGCAACATAACAAGGGAAAATGAGTACCACGTTAGCATGCATTAACTTCGCTCCTTTTTTTATTTTTTATTTTTGCAGTATACTCTTTTTAAAATCTTATGTTTGTGCTCCTTCAAGTAACTATATGATGCATCGCACAAATCATATCCCCCAACTTCTCCCGCAGTACCACAGAAGAATCATCCTCCGAAAGTTTTTTTTCTACTTCCACCTCTTCTGCCTTTGCATCACCACTACTTCCGCCGTGTGAAGCCTCACACCATTTTTCAACTGCCTCGTGTATTGCCAATGGCTGCATACGACTAATTGCATTAAAATGATTTGGAGTGCAGGAGTCATGGGAGGTCGCCATATATTGACGAATATTCATCACGTCCCCATCAATTGCTACCACAGCAGCCATATTTCCATACGTTCCACAGTAATTCGATGCGGAAAAAACACAAACCACAGCTGGAACTCCCTTCGGGGTGTGACGATACAGTTTGTAACCTCCCGGTTGCGTCTCGTGGCCACGTATGACTGTGCAAAGATTATTCGCCTCCAGAAACCGACAAACTGCCTCATAACTGTAGTTGTATGAGCAACCACGTTTGGTATTGAAAACAAAAAACTCTTCAGAGGGAGTTGTACAGTCGGTGTCGTCTCCAAACATGGGATCAGACCAGAGCAAATCGCACATGGGACCCGTCGACGGTGTTTCCCTGAAACGGTTAACAGTGTCAATTTCTCCAAGATAAGTTAACAATGGCGATAAACCACCGTGCACACAGAAAAACCTATCATTTACAACACATGAGAGTGGAAAGCAGTCAAACGCTGCCATAATCTCTTCGTACACCATTGACGAATACTTGTTCTCAACCTCCTGCTTGAAGTTGAAACACGACGTTAGCTGTCGTGATTCGTGATTGCCACGTAGTAGTATGAAGGAACGAGGGTACAGTAGCTTAAACGACATGCAGAGGAGTACAATTTCTGCACTAAAATCCCCGCGGTCCACGTAGTCTCCAAGAAAAACATATTGCTGCACGCTGGGTTGACCATTAACTTCTAACAATGTCAGTAAGTCATGAAACTGCCCGTGAAGATCCCCACACACGACAGCAGATCCCTTTAATCGTACAACATTTGGCTCCTCTTTCATGATTAATGCACAGCGCTGGACAATGTTCAATGCATCCTCTACATGAAGTCGCCATCCTCTCTCAAAATGAACTTTAATATTATCTGCAAGCGGGGCGCCATCATTATCAAATACCAAATGGTGCGGCAACACGAGAGTCGGAAGTATCTGAGGATTACTGCCGGGAGATTCATCTGCATGAGATTTTTTCCAAACATATTCCCGTTCCTTCAAACCATCACGCCCACGTGTTAGCTCATGGTGTGAAGCACCACTCGACATCTATAAGGTAACGCAAATAACCCCCGAGAACAATATATGTTCTTCCTTTTTTTATTGTTTAATAAATAAAAAATGGTAATAATAATAATAATAATGAACTCTTAAAATAATTTTTTAAAAAATAGGATGCAACAACCTAAAAAAGTGAAAAAAAATCTCAGAAAACATAGTGAATTCCCCTAAACACCTGACAATGGGGAAAAACATACAACATCAATTTTTTAAAAAAATAAAAGGAAATAATAAAAGAATTTATCACACGTAGGGAACGAAGTCCAAAAAAAAAAAAAAGAACCGCAGCGGGATTAACGGGAAAAGATGAAGATTTTGAAATCAGGAAAGATAAAAAGAAAAAAAAACAGAAACGTCGTGTAAGGAAGACACGACGGCACTATCACAGTACCAACCAACTCCCACCGAAATGTGGAAAAACAAAAACAATAACCCGAAAAAAAAAAGCAGCACTACCAACTGAGAAAAGGGATTTTTTAAAAAAAAATCCATACCACAATATTTTCTCTCTGCTATGGCAAATGTTTCTTTCTTCTTCTTTCTTTCTTCTTTTTTTTTTTTCAATGCCATCTAATCGTCATCGTCTGAAGAAGTTTCTTCAAAGGATGGCTCCTCCTCCTCCTCAGAGTTGGAGTCGGAACTTCCCCGGCGTGGCCTTTTCTTACCCGCTTTCTTAACTGGTTTCACAACCCTCTTAGTTGGTGCTTTCTTTGCGGAGCCCGAAGTTGTGGGGGCTTTCTTTGATATACTCGACTTTGATACCGAAGGTTTCAGCGTGGGTTTTCCCGCACCACCGCTTCGTGATGGTTTTGATTGTGAAGCCTTCCGATCCGCCGGACTCATTTTTAAGCACGCCTCCACATGTTGTCGGTGCCGCGAAACAACCGCCTTCTTACATATTGGGCACTGCTCCTCCACAATGCATGTGCCAACAAGTGTATGAAGTTCATCCTGAGCATCAGACTCGCCAGCACGCCGGCGTGCCGCACGTTGTGTGCGCTCAACCGCCTTTTCCCGTTCCGCGCGCTCGCGCCACTCCTCAAGTCCTACCAAATCAATAAGATGCTGATTTACTGGATAATAAGGAAATCCAAACGCCTTCTTGCACGAGCCACACTTCACTTCAGTGTCGTACATGGTAACATCGTAATCGAAACCACGTTGGCAGTTTGGACAGGCGTGAAGGGCAGTGGCACATCCAAAGCGGCACAGACACGTTTCACAATGCACTTTTTTTCCAGCTGGACCCATAAACAATGTGTAATGTTGCTTGGAATCCGGTTCCCAGGAAGTACGACATTGTGGGCAGCGCACAACAGTACGATTGTAAATACCACCAACTCGTGGCGTGCCTATTAATGCACGATTCGTAGACACAGATGGAGGAACTGCGGATGCAAGAAACATGAAATCCTCATTACCCGCATCACTATCAGCAGTATCCTCTCCATTGGTATCTTCATCCTTGTCGCTACTCATGTCGCCCTCGTCATCGCGAAGAACAAAATCATCCTCAACTATTGGTTTCGTCCGCTGTGGTATTATCTTTTTGACTGCTTCTTGCTTTTGCAACGTACTCGTGTGTGTTGTCCCTCTGGCTGCGACCTCCACCAGTTGCTTTGGTTTCGCTTTCTTTACTCCTCCCTCAACCGTCTTTCTCTTATTCTTTTGTTTTTCCTCCTTTGCTTTTTGCGCCTGAAGGGCTTTGCGGTACTTCGGGTCTGCCACCTTCTCAAACGCACGCACCAGTTTCTGAAAGACTTCTGTTGCCTTTTCAAACCGGTTCTTTAGTTTATCCGGGTGGAGAATTCCCGCAAGTCGAATATAATTACGCCTCGCATCTGCAACCGACGTCTCGATAGTCACCACAGGAAGTTCAGGTGCTAATGAAAGTAACTGCAACACCGCCTCATCAGGACAGTCAAGAACTGACTGCGCAAGAACCACGACGTCCATTTTTAATCTTGCTAAATTAATATGGTTGTCTGATTGATTAAAATAAGAGATTAGAAGATCAGTGAGGACCCGTGAAAAAAAAAAAAGGAGGGGGAAACAAAAAAAAAAAGACTTCAATAACTCAAGAGATAATGACAATATCAATGGTAAATAATATACACAAATAAACAGAGAGAAGGAAAAGTGTCTGTAGCGTCGTGCATCATTCACACACACTTTTCACTCTTATTTATTTATTTACTTACTTCTTGTTTTCATCCTTATTCGTTTTATTATTATTATTATTTTATTTTTTTTGCTTGAAGGGCTAGCGCATGTATATATATATAAATAAACATATATAATCAACAGAAGACACCAAATCACAATGACTCAAATAAAAGAAAACAGCCGAGCATTAGGAGAAAGAAAAAGAAAAGTAAAAAAAGGAAAAAAGAAAGCAATAAAAATGGGGAGTGAAAGCTGACAACTGAGAGATTTTCGAGCGTCATCCAACAATTTAACTGCAGCACTGCTAATAATTTTATTATCACTTTCTTTCTTTCTTTCTTTCTTTCTTTCTCTTTTAGTTTCATGGCTTAAAAGTAAATGCTCACGGTTGTGTTTTACGCAAGCAGAAGGAAAGTATTGGAAGTTTATCAAGTGATTCATCGCCAATACCACCGAATGAATAGCATAAACTATCAGTAAAAAAAAAAAGAGAGAGAAGGGTTTAAAAAAAAAAGAAAAAGAAAAAAACACATAAAAAAGATAGAAGCTAACAAATCACACAATAATAATATAAAACTTAAAAAAAAAAACAACCTCGCACTCACCACCATACTAAAACAAAACTCAAAACTGCTC
This sequence comes from Trypanosoma brucei gambiense DAL972, assembly GCF_000210295.1. Lineage (NCBI taxonomy): Eukaryota > Euglenozoa > Kinetoplastea > Trypanosomatida > Trypanosomatidae > Trypanosoma > Trypanosoma brucei. Next base: position 53,994 of record NC_026742.1, read on the forward strand.
TAAAGAGCAGTACCACGCAATTGTCATTATTTTTATATTACTAACAACGTGAAAGCATAATGCTTCGTTGACGTTACAAAGTGGTAACAAAACAAAAGTAATAATGATGACAACGGTAGTGAGGTGAGTAATTTGGTTTCATTACGATGGTTAAAACGTCATATTCACTTCATCCTATTATCATTATTGTTATCGCAGCCAATGCAATCGGCTCTTGAAGTGGAGAGAAAATCCCCTCCCCCCTCCACACACACACACACACACACGTCATTGCACACGTTAGGGTGGTGGCTGAACAACAACAACAACAAAAAAAAAAGAAGAAATAACATAAAAGTGAGATGAAGCGTGTGAAGAAAGGTGGAAGAAAAAAAAAAGGAAAAAGACACACATACATATACACATACTTTTCAACAGCTGGTCATTAACTAAGCTCGTTTCCACACCCCTTTTACAAACAGACGCGGTGCGAATCCTCATTTCACCCATACGTGGCCATACATCTACTATATTTATATATATTTATAAATTTATAAATAAATGTAATTAAATCTGTATAACTATAAATACGCACGCCACAAAACTGACGAGCTAATACGCTTGAAAAGTAACGAATTAAGAACAAAAAAATATTACATCTGCGCCACTTTCCCCTGGTCACGTTGCTAAGTTTCCTTTTTGTTTCTTGTTTTTCTCTTCGAACTTCCCGTGCGTGAGAGAGAAAACAAAAGGAAACGTCACCAGTCACGACAACAGCACCAAAAAAAAAAAAAAGAGAGAAACGAAGTTAGTCCCAGACAACAGACTTCAAGCGGTTCATAAATCCCACTCGACCAAAAGTGGAACTACCTTTGCGCAGCGCAAGTCCCCTATTTTCCTCAGCACTTACCGTTTCAACCTCTATCATATCCCAATGATCACTTAATGGTTCGACATAAACCCACTCCTTTACTTCCCTTCGCTCAGTTTCCGTTTGCTTGTGCATATGACGTTGCACAATTTCTACAATAAGGGGAGCCTTCGCTTGTATAAAAGGATGCTCACGTATCACCGCAACAGTGGCACGTTCAAATGAGTTTGTTTTCACTAATGACTCCACAAACGACTTGGCATCATCCGATACATTGGCCCAATGCGGACCGACGCAGCGGATGCCTTTCAGCATATTTTGGTAAAGAGAACTAAAGCATCGCGTAGCCACAGGCATATGACCACACAACAAAACATATGCTACAACACCTAAGCTGTACATATCCGCAAGATGCATCGTCTCTCCCAACGCCTCATACACACGGCGACGTTCCACGACAGCGCGTATATTCTCTGGAGAAGTGTAACCTGCGGTTCCACAAGGTACAAAAAGTTGTGTTTCGCACTGTTTCACATACTCCGCAAGGCCAAAGTCGATGATCATCACCCTTTTGAAGTCATGCGAAAGAACGATGTTTTCAAGCTTTATATCACGATGCACTATTCCTTTCTTGTGGTAAAGGTAGTCAAGACCTTCTGCCACCTGCAGGACAACATTTGCCACAAGAACTTCTACGTCGTATTTATATTCCTTAGCTAACCTCCATGCTTGCATGAGCGAACCGCCATCACCTGCTTCCATAACAATAACAAGGTGATGTGGTGTCTGCAATACCTCCAATAGTTTTGCAACATTATGATGATCCACATCTTGCATTATTTCCAACTCTGTTACAATTTTCTTCCACGAACGATAGGTCACAACCGATGCTTTAGTTATTACTTTAAGTGCCACACGCCTTCTACAGGGATAACTCCGGTCTTCGCATTTATACACAGAGCCAAACCCACCTTTACCAATCATAGCTCCCTCAAAGAATGTTGGGAAGCGGTCTGTTATACTTTCATAATAAACATAATCTCCAACATTGAATTCAGAGAGGGATGTGTAACATGAATGCATGAGTGCGTTAATGCTGCGGCTGTCGAGAAATGACATAATGAGACGCGCCACGCTTCCATCACGCTTCCCCGTACGTAAGTTACGCAAACTTCTAAACACAGCGGGAAACTTGCAGGAGTTGCACCGCCGTAAGCGTCGCCCACCATATGTAGCAGTGCATGGGGCACAGTTGTCACAAAATATCCGTCCACACCACTGGCAGTGTTGTTTACTGACGAGTAGTGAAAACTTCTTGCGGCACAGGCGGTTCTCACAGGCATCTGTTGAGCACCAGTCGCGTCGCTGCTCACCGGGAATTACTAATTCATGCTCCCCGCGCATGACTGCACAACTTAACACACACACACACACACACATATATATATATATATATATATATATACGTAGAAGAAAAAAAAGAAGAAAAGAAGAAAAAGGTAACGAAGAAATTACAGAACTGTGGCGTTAGATGTATCATCTCCGATGAGGTCACCACACCCACATGTGAGAAATGTATATGTATATGCAGTACTAACGTAACGACACCGAACAAGAAGTAAATTTTTAAAAAGATCACAAAAGACAAAAAACAAAAACAAAAACAAAGGACACACAAAAATAATTTTACAGATTGACAACTCGACACCTACATAGACCAAAACTTACCACCCGTTTAACTGAAACCCTCCCCTTCCCTCTCGATAGAATGCACAAGAGGCATCCAAGACAGCTGTAGTTAATAAACGATAAGTTAATCGAGACAGACAAAAAAAGAAAAAAAAAGAAAACCAAGACGGTAACCCTTCACAAAGGACAATGTATGACACAAATATCCCCCATCTTTTTTTTTTTTTGAAATGTCATGCGCGTTCTCTAAGGTTGCATATCACAACCGAAACTCGCACAAACCAATAACAGACCATCGGTTCCAACAACTCAATGAATACAGTAGACGGATTTTACACTGGAATGTTTGCATGACTTGGAAGTTAGCCACGAAATGCCACCGTCGCGACAGAAAAAAATGATAATAAATAATAACACAAATTGACAAGACGCATAATCCCCGCATCGCCCCCGTGTGGCCACCTTCACCCGGGTAAGGCTTCTCCTCCTTTTCCTATAATTTACTGTCATATTACAGTTTTCCAATTGCATGGTACCACATACGTTTAATTCCTTGAGGTTCCTCATCTACTGCTTGAAGAGCTGAATCCCCCTCAAGCGCCTGTCGTACTGCCACATCGTGTCGAGCCCCACATCGTTTCAACTCAGCCATCGGTTCTTTGCAGTTGGAAATTTCAAACATTCCAACCATCATGCACTGGTGAAGTTTCTCCGCCTCTCCTGCGCAAGCTCCAATAAGGTTAAACTTTCTGTAATCATACAAACCTTCCCCTTGTTTCGCTGTCCAGTCCTTAATACACGAATAATATCCCAATCGCTGATTCTCACAAGCTCCCTTTGGTCTGTCGGGCCCGTAGTCGAACTCCTTCAAGCACGAGCGCCATAATGTTGCCTCGACTGCGCAGGGGGCGGGATCCACAACCGGTACTGACATAATAATACCACAGGTGTGTAGAGTTTCAATATACCCTTCCTTGCAAAATCCGTATGATCATGTTCACAGAACAAAAAAAAAAAATAAATAAATAAAGAGGAAAACAAGCACAATTCACATATTTAATTCCCACACCCAACATGGTGAAAAGAACAGTAGGCGGAGACTCGTCCTTTCCCGGTTATATACCACAAAAAATAAAAATAAAATACATGTATATTATATATAAATATATAAATAGACTCGGCACAACATGCTGGATTGCCGCATACGCGCACACCCACACCGGATGAAATGGATGAAGGCATAACACGATGTTCCCCCACCTCCTCAAAGGAAAGGAATCATGAAGGGATGAACGAAGAGGAAAAGCAGGAAACAAAAACAAAAACAACAACAACAATAATATATATATATATATATATATACCTTTCTTCCTTTTCATATCATTCCCTTAGCATCGCAAACAGCATTGCGGTGTACAGATCTTCAACTAATCTCATCCTCTGGTCGAGTGACGCGAAATAATCAAAATCAAAAACAAAAACAAAAAGTGAAATAAAGAATTTTTTTTCATGATTAAGAGGGCAAGGGAAAAGGGAATGTCCCATACAATTTCTGGGGAATTGTGATTTTGCCGCACCGACCGCTTTTTTTTTTCTTTTTATTTTTTCTTCCTTCCTTCGTTATGCACGCTTGTTTTAGTAGTAGCAAGTGACTCTTCAATATTCTAGCAATAACCTCCGTGGTAAACCGTGGGAAAACGGTGGTAATGTTAGTTTACGGTGAGGAAAAATGGGGGGAATAAACGACACAGCCCCTCAATCGTCATGATAAAAATAGTAATAAACAAAAAACATGGTGAAAAAAAAAATGTGAAGCACCAGTACCGATTAACAAAAAGATATGAATGAGCAAAAAAGAAAAAGAAAGAGAAGAGCAAAAAAAAAAGGAGAAGGGTGCGAATCTTCGCAACGATCGCACAATTCAGCAGGCTAAAAGAGATATGACAAAAAAAAAAGAAATAAATATACGCTCATATATATATATATATATATATATATGACGGAACGGTACCAACGAATGCCTTGTTTCTCTAGCACAAAAGGTTTGCACCGCGCATATATGGTAATATCATGTGCTGAATAAAAAGATTTCCGCGTGCGAGCACCCGCACAAACACATGGAAAGACTCCACACACAAAAAATAAATAAATAAACACCCAATAAAGTGGTAGATGGAAATATGAGGCCACACACCCAACAGGCGCCCTTTTCATCCAAGGAAAATTAACAATAAAATTAACAATAACAACAAAGAAAGAAATGGAAAAGAAAAGCGGTAACGCGCACTTCATGCCTTATAGTCACACGACAGCGCATTACCGCAGGTCTTCTGACACCTCCGCAACAGTGTGAGAGTGTCGGTCCTTTATTTTCTTCGACGATGTCCTCTTCTTTGTATGACCGCTGCTTCCTCTATCCTTTTCATCTGCCCCTATCTCTATTTTTGTCGCACTATTTCGTGATTTTTTGTGCGACTTTTTAGTTTGAACAGCGTTGAGGTTGAGTAGGGCTGCTTTTTCCATTTCTTCTGAGAAAGGGTACTGAATTCCAATTCGGTCTGCCATGGCCATGTACTCCGCTAATTTGTTCTTCATGGGAACAACTTCCCCAGCAAGCATCTGCAGTTCCGCTTTCAGTTGCTCAACAGAGGCGTCATCACCTCCCTCTTTTTTGCGCAGAGCCTCCCTGGCTTGCCTAAGTTTAGAGCGCAACCGTTTGTTCTCTGTCGTGAGCAGTCGCAGCTTTTTATCCGCTTCATCACCATTTACTGTTTTCTCGTCAACAGGGAGAATAGATGCGACTGGTTCAGCGGCACTCTCCAACTGCTGCTCAAGTTGTTGAATCTTTTCCTGCAACTCTTCCACCTGCCTCTCCAGGTCGTTTGTTGTGTAATCCTGCATCATACGCAGCTTCTCTGTGAGGTCAGCAATACTTTCCTTCAGCTTCCCATTTTCCTCTTGCAAAACCGATAGTTTGTCGTTAGATTCTTTCAGTTGCGCAGCCAAACTCTCAGCCTCCCTCTCATTTCCAACACTGCGATATGACGGGCTATCAGCACCGTGCGCCAGTACGTCCACCGCAGGGCCGTCATCAAAGCGAACAAGCGATAAGAGGTCGGTGTTTGGTTGCTTTTTCTTCTTTCTCCTGACTGGCAATGTAACAGCACCACTGACAATTTGTTCAGCACGCGCTGTTTGCAGCTTTTCTTCAAGTTGTTCGATGCGCCTACGCATAGCCGCTGCATCATCGTCTAACTTCTTCCTCTCTTCTTCAAACCTTTCATTGACCTCTGCAGAACTTCGTTCCTGCTCCTCTAACTGCCAATGTGCCTCTTTAAGAGTAACCCTTAACTGATCTACTTGTACACGCAGAGCAGCAACATCCGAATCTTCCGCCGCAGCGGATGAAGCTCGAGCAGCAACGCCACCGGCGGCTTCTGTGGATTGACGCAATTTGTCAAGTTCGCTTTCGATATGCAACCGCTCTTCTTCGACTTGATGCAACTGGGCACACAACCTTCCACTTTCATTCTCGTACCTCTGCCTTTCTTCTGCTATGCGAACCTCCATCTCCAACTCCTTTTCATGCCGAACTGCCTCCAATTGATCATTTACGGTTACCATTACACGACGTAGCTCCTCCTTCACGGCCTCCAACTCACTGCTAGTCGCCACTATCGTGGAGAGCAACTTTTCTTCTTGATTAGACTTTTCCTCCACCAAGCACTGATATTTATTCCTTTCCAGCTCAAGCGCGCGGTACTCATCCGTTAACTTTGCCATCTTCTCGTTGGTATTGGTGCACATCGCGGTTTCAGAGGCTAGACGCTCGGCAATTAATCCTAATTCAGCGGAGTGAGCAGAGCGAATTTGTTCGTTTTGCCTCATTTGCTCCTCGTTCTCTGCCTCCAGTTCGTCAATCGTTTGACGGTACACCAAAAGCTCGGAGGTGAGCCGATCAATATCAGAAACCATTTGTTGGTTTTCGCTTACAAGTCTCGTGTTCTCGACCATTACCGAGCGAATATCGTCAGGAACAAAGCTGTTACTCTCTAACTGTGCAGCAACGGTCCCTTCGCTTGCAACTGCGCGCTCACATTCGACTCCGCCAACACTAGTCTTTTGTTCAACACAGGCCCCAACGCCTTTGGTATCGTTAGCACCTCCACACTGCCGCATAACTTCTTCCATACGAAGCTGCAGTTCGTTTAATTGGCCTTCGAGTGTAGTATTCTGGCCGCACAGTTTGTTATTTTCTTCCATCAGGCGACACACCTCCACACGAAGTTCCGCGCTTTCTTTCACAAGCGCAGCAACCTCGTCCTCACGCGACTTAAGAGTTTGCCTCTGGTTGTCTACAGTGTCCTGAAGACTCGCTCTCTCCGAACCCACACGTTGCAAGTCTGCTTGTGTTTCCCCCAGTTGCACTTTCACAGCTTGTAAAGAGAATTCCAGTGCCGTGCACCGCGCCTCAGTGTCACTTCCCGTATTCTGTCTTTGTGCTTCCTCTAACTGAGCGATTTCTTCCCTAGCTTTTAACAATGCTTTTTCCGACTCCTCAGCACAAGAAAGACGCTCTCGTAACGTAGAAACCTCTCGCTGTAGCTCAGCTACGCTTGTCTCAAATTGTGGTATTTTTTCTGCTTGCATGCGAGCCCTGTCAAGCTCCGACTGAGCTTCTTCGTAGTCACGAGAAAGCTGATCCCTTTCCACCCTCAAGTTGCTGATATCACTCGTAAGAGTTTCACATTGTGCCTCCAGCCCACGAAGCCGCTCCTCGTCATGTTCTTTTGTGGCTGCGAAGTAGGTTGCTTCCTCTTTCATTGCGGAAGATAGATCCGTCAGCTTCCCATTTTCTTCAGTAACTTGGGCAAGACGCGACTCCAAGATTGAAATCTTCTCCATTGCAGCCTCGTGTTGGTGTTGAGCGTCCTCGCAATTTTTGCACGATTTTGGCTCATTCATCGAGGCAGTCAGTAGCGTATCAACATCATAACTGGGTGCAGTCAGTTTTGCCTCCGCAGAACAACTCTCATTTTGTCTGATCCTATCTTCCAACTCTCTTAGTTTTTCGGTTAATGCCCTGTTCTCGGCCTCCACGTCCTTGTGCATGCTTGATTCAGTGGCAAGGTTTTCACGCAGATCTTCCAGCTCCTGTTCGTACCGTGTTATCTTGTCATGTAATTCCTGCTGCTTCTGCTCTGCGACGCTGGCACTGTCACATCCCTCCCTCGACGCTTGAAGTTCCCATTGTTGTTGAGTTAACTCCGCGGTTTTTGCTTGTAGTTCCGCTTGTAGTCGCTGTAGTTGGTCCCTCAATTCATCTTCTCGTATGCGATGCCGGTCAACCTCACTTCGTAAATCGTTGAACACCAAACTATTGGCCTCCAGTTCTTCCATACGAAGCTGCAGTTCGTTTAATTGGCCTTCGAGTGTAGTATTCTGGCCGCACAGTTTGTTATTTTCTTCCATCAGGCGACACACCTCCACACGAAGTTCCGCGCTTTCTTTCACAAGCGCAGCAACCTCGTCCTCACGCGACTTAAGAGTTTGCCTCTGGTTGTCTACAGTGTCCTGAAGACTCGCTCTCTCCGAACCCACACGTTGCAAGTCTGCTTGTGTTTCCCCCAGTTGCACTTTCACAGCTTGTAAAGAGAATTCCAGTGCCGTGCACCGCGCCTCAGTGTCACTTCCCGTATTCTGTCTTTGTGCTTCCTCTAACTGAGCGATTTCTTCCCTAGCTTTTAACAATGCTTTTTCCGACTCCTCAGCACAAGAAAGACGCTCTCGTAACGTAGAAACCTCTCGCTGTAGCTCAGCTACGCTTGTCTCAAATTGTGGTATTTTTTCTGCTTGCATGCGAGCCCTGTCAAGCTCCGACTGAGCTTCTTCGTAGTCACGAGAAAGCTGATCCCTTTCCACCCTCAAGTTGCTGATATCACTCGTAAGAGTTTCACATTGTGCCTCCAGCCCACGAAGCCGCTCCTCGTCATGTTCTTTTGTGGCTGCGAAGTAGGTTGCTTCCTCTTTCATTGCGGAAGATAGATCCGTCAGCTTCCCATTTTCTTCAGTAACTTGGGCAAGACGCGACTCCAAGATTGAAATCTTCTCCATTGCAGCCTCGTGTTGGTGTTGAGCGTCCTCGCAATTTTTGCACGATTTTGGCTCATTCATCGAGGCAGTCAGTAGCGTATCAACATCATAACTGGGTGCAGTCAGTTTTGCCTCCGCAGAACAACTCTCATTTTGTCTGATCCTATCTTCCAACTCTCTTAGTTTTTCGGTTAATGCCCTGTTCTCGGCCTCCACGTCCTTGTGCATGCTTGATTCAGTGGCAAGGTTTTCACGCAGATCTTCCAGCTCCTGTTCGTACCGTGTTATCTTGTCATGTAATTCCTGCTGCTTCTGCTCTGCGACGCTGGCACTGTCACATCCCTCCCTCGACGCTTGAAGTTCCCATTGTTGTTGAGTTAACTCCGCGGTTTTTGCTTGTAGTTCCGCTTGTAGTCGCTGTAGTTGGTCCCTCAATTCATCCTCTCGTATGCGATGCCGGTCAACCTCACTTCGTAAATCCATAAGCATAACATTTTTTGATTCATCTTCGTCCTGAGCAATACGAACAGTGACTGCAAGTGGACTACGACTTATAACCTCTTGTTGGTCACGCACAACCGCAGAGAGCTTTTGAACGTTGGCGTGCCCCTGCTGGACCTCCATCAGTAACTTTTGCACTTCGCCATTGGATGAGGTGTGCTGGGCTCGGAAGTCGGTGAATTCCTTGCACAAATTGTCTAATAACTTCTGCAGGTTTTCCGGCGTGGCTGTCTTTGAGCTTCCAAACAATTTAAACTTATCCCTTTCATAAAGTGCTTTAAGCACAGGTGTTTCGGAAAATATGTTGGTACTATAAGTTTCACACCTCACTTGCATCTCCGCTACAGTTCCAGAAAGTTTTGCATTCTCATCACATACCTTTGTAAGCACGTCCGTGAGCGACTTATTCTCCCGCTCGAGTTGCTTAACCCGCTTGACCAGTGCATCGGCCTCTTCAGTGGATTGCACAATTTGTATTGCCTTTACAGGTTGCTGCGTCGTCGGGCCGCTGCCCACATCGCAGTGTCTGGATGCCTCCATTTGTCTCTACGATGTTGGCACCTACCTTTCTATGTTTATTAGAAGATCGGTAGTTATCTTCAATGTATTGTTAGTATTATTTTTTTTATATTAAAAAAAAAAAAAGCGTCGGCGTATGTGCGACGAGGCGTGGTGACGGGTCCAGTCGTCACGTCACTTTGTATGGTTTCTAAATGATGGCAAGGGCACAATGATGACAACGAGGTATAGAAAAAGACGAACAGAGGATAAAAAATAATTTAAAACAAAAATTAGAGGGTTGTGTGGATGGCATTTTACGTACTCACAAACGTTGTCATTGTGACAAGCAAAATTATCGTACGTTTTATGTCCGCAAATGAAAAAGTGAAGTAAGAGTGTGGAGAAGAGGGGAAGAGAAAAAAATTCCACACCAATAAAAGGAAATAGATAGAGGAACGCCGCGCTTACCGGGGAAAGCGTGTGTTGTGTAGTGCAGTGCATTTATCAAATCCCTTCACCTTTAATTGAGACTTAGGGAGAGTTGTTCCGTGGCCGTTAAACACATATTCCAGTGGACAACACCGATCCCAACAGACTCCACATCGTTCAACCATTTGCTTTTCATTCCATGCTGCTGTGCAAACGCGGTAAATGCGGCACCGAGACAAATATTCCCAAACCAGCGTGTCCATGTAAGAGGGAAGGGATGAAGAAGTAAACACTAAACTTAAAGATGAATCACCCTACGATATACAGGGAACTACAAAAAAAAAGGCGGGGGAAAATATGACAATACCGCTTCCACATTCCATGCCTCCTTTAACACACAACTCCTCACTGGCGGCTTCCCGCAGCATCCAGAACCGCCAGATGATACATGCTATCCAGCAGCTGTTGCACATTCACCACCTGCTTGAAAGCACTCAACGCGGCTGTCAAAGCCATAAAGAACAGAAACGCAGGTTCAGCGATCCCATACACGCCGTACATATATAAGTTTAAGTAGAAAAGTTCCTGTCCGACGCAAAGTGCACACATAAACGGACGATTTGTATAATAAAGTCGCAGAAGTGAAAAAATACTGCTGCTCACGTCCTTATGACTAGTACGGCCAGCATAAAGCGACACGTACATGACGCAGAAATGCGAAGAAATATCCAGGAAAACAAGACATGCAAGCGAAGTGGCTCCCCAATGTGGAAGCGGTTGTAATACCTGCACAACCACAACAATCAAACCAGCCGTTGACGCCCGATCCGTCAACATATCAAGTATTGCACCAAACTGTGTGCATTGGCCAAACCGTCGCGCTACCATGCCATCCACCGCGTCCAGCACAAAACCAATGATGTAACAAAATAAAAATGCAATGGGAAAGTGGCCGAGCAAGCAGAAGGAAATCAATGAAAGAATAACGCGTGTGTAGCCAATGAGGTTAGGGTAAAACAAACATACCTGCAATGGTGTGGTAGTTTTAGCTTTCGGCATTGGTGCTGCGTTGCTTGCCTATGCCTATGCCTATGCGTGTGTTTGTGTTTGTGTTTGTGTATCTCCTTCCACCTACGTCAGACGGTAATGCCCCTGTTATTTGACACCGTGTCCACAAGTTTTCTGAAAAAGAAAAAAAAATACTGGCAGAGACCAAAGACAAGTCAGAAAAGGGGTACAAACATACACGTACGGGGAACAATTAAATAATTCCACGAACTTAACGACAACAGCGTGACAACCCGCCCGAAGCCTCTTATTTCCCTTTTCTCCAAATCACGACCTTTCGTCATCACTGACATCAGGGACCACAAGAGTCAACAGCACAGTGCTCGACGCAGAGTGAAGAGAAACACACCGATAATCACATAAGCGGAGACAACACAACACAACACCACGCGACGCGACGCTAAAGTGATTATAGAAAAGCGCAACGTATCCATTCGTCAGAGAAGAAAGAAAAAAATGCACGGCACACTACATGTCATCCATTCGTTCCTCTTCATTAATAGATGTCCCCTCCCGTCGAATTTCCTCACGCATGGCCTCCACACTAAATGGACACGCACGATACTTTAGTACTGGGTACCGAAAGTACACGTTCTCCCGTGCAACATGCTTCTTCGCAAGACAGTTGTCGCACAACTCGGCATCCGCACCACTAAAGTTGTCAAGAGTACGATGCACTCCGCAAAGTATACACAGACGTTTGCAATCAATGCAAACGAGCGACTGCGCGGGGGCGGTAGTTTTTGAGAAATGTGCTGCGGGAAGCAGACGGGTGCAGCTATTACACCGCAATCGTAAATGCTTCCTGGAAACTAACAGTGCACCTGTGCGGATAGTGCAAAAGACAGCAGTACGCCACATGAAGTACAGGAGCCTAAATGCTCCCTAGACACACACACACACACACACACACACACACACACACACACACACACAATTTCTTTTTCCAGAGGATGAAAACAATAAAAATAAAAAATAAAAAATAAAAAATATATGGATATGCCAACTCCTAGTTTCGCTGCGTCGTCAACTGCCTCAGAAGGAATCGCAAAAATGACGCCAAAAGTAACAGTCATTTATTAAATAGAAAAGTACGGACCGATATATATATATATATATTAAAAAACGATAAACAAGACAAGCCGATTCGGCGAAAGCGTGGGTGAAATCCAAAGATAGGTGCTACACGCAAAGACTCGACATCGTCAACGAACAAAAGCAATATCACAATGAAGCAACACCACCTGATCCTTCATCCTCTGCTCCACACGCCTTTGCACTTCCTTAGCGAAGGACACCGAATCCCCCACAACATCCTCCCAGGCCAAACCCTCCCCATTGAGCTGCCCGTTCCGTAGTAACTCCTCCAGAACAGCGGGATGCGTACAGGAATATCCTCGTGACAGGATTGCCCGGCGGTACCGCTCCGTCAGTAGCTCCTCCGCAACACTCTGCAAAGTAAGCTCGTATTGAGGGAAAGTACCGTTCTGTGAATAGTTGCGCACTAACGCTGGCCGCACACGCGAGCGAAACAAAAGCCGCGGTTTTTCAACACAATCTTTACCGTCCCTACCGGAGAAGGGTTCGTCATGTTTAGAGAAGGAAGGAGTTGCGCTGAGTAACCGCTGGCGGTTGAGTGTGAACCGGTACGGATGCAATAGCGGTGCCAAATCCACAACAACAACGGAGTCCGTGGCGTGGAGGTACAACCGAATGCTGTGAATCAGCCAGTTAACTTTTATGTGTTGCTGTGTGAAGTTAATCCCACGCGTAGGCACCGCAGCGGTGCCACTATCGTTACTACAAGCATCACTAGCAATAGCTTTGCTGCTGCTGCAACTTGCCACATCGATCACACACCTCCGGCTCGTCCACCTATTACGAACCACTGCATAATCACATGAAAACGTTTTTCTACGGGCATCCGATTTTGGATCAGGATCCGTGGTCAAGACGTAACTTTTCGTCGTCATGAACCACACGGTTCCCCCCAAGGCAGCTGCAGAGAGAACTGCGTAAAGACTTAGCATCGCCTTAAGTCTTCCGAGTGCAGCGGTGGGACCTAACACACGAAAACCCTCCATAAAGCCGTAACCCTTCACACCGTACACACCGGTACGTTCGGCAGCGGTGGCGGCTGAAGTTGAGGACGTCAGTGGTGTCGTGCTCCACGGTAATCTTTCCTTGGTATCATCGCCACCAGATGCAGCAGAATTCGACGATACACTCCGTGCACCGCACATCCACGCTGCGCCTATTCGAGCAAGTCCCATAGGCGGGCATCTCCTTGTCAATCCCCACATTAAAGTAAGGACTACACCCCTTCCTTGGTGAGCAAGCAACAAAGTAGTTCAGAGACGTAATACACTCCTTGGTACGGATGATGTTCAAAATAGGGCTTCTAGAGTAAAGGGTTACAACACTTTGGGGTAACCTATTCCAGCATCACCTGCGGAGGCGGACAAACAGTAATTCATTCATAGAGTCAACGATGCAGTTGAGTGGGGTTACGGTGTTTTTGTCGCTGCCCACACACAGTGAAGAGATGTAAGTGATAACAGACGACAACTGGAAAGTGATCATGTTACAACATCGCCGCTTCACTCAGATCGGGGGCGCTTCTGCCCTTTCCCCACGTCCTCCACTGTTGTATCAGCAGTGCCAACATGTAATGTAACGGCGCGCTTCTCGCCCCCCTTCGCCGCGTCTCTTGTGAAAGAAGTGGGAACAGAGGTTGACTGGTGAGCATCAGGATCCGCAGGACCATGACTGCTCCCTTTCGTCTTCAATTTATCAACGAGTTGCTTCATTGAGTTGAGATGCAATGTTGACTGCTCCAGTGATTCCTCAACTTCCCTGAGCGCATGACTCGTGAGCACGCACAACGCCCTTAACTGCCGTAAACACAACCGACGAAGCTTAACACTAACATTTTCCTCCTCTTTATCACGTTCAATATCCTCCGCTAGCTCAGCGCGGATCGTTGCTAATCGTCTCTCCCGAGCCTCCTTTGCGGCCTTCGCTTCCTCAATCGCCTTACCATTTCCCCCAGATGTGATGGCGACTTGCTGAACAACATTAGGAGGTGGTGGCTGATTCGCCACCCACACGGTTACACTGCTAGTAAGGTCACCAAATGCGGTACCGCTAAAAGTCAGGGCCGTACTAACGCTGTTTAAGCTACAGAAAATAACAATAAGACGATCTGCAACATCCCATCCCTCGATTGGCCCACACTTCGTAGCGAGTAGGCGGACAAAATCCTCGTAAAAGGCGGAAGGACAACCATCCACATAAATCGTCCGGTGAAGTTTACCAACGAGATCAAGTGTCATGGTAATGGGGTAACAGTTCAAGCAGTCCAACCACCACAATAATCGTAAACTTTGATGGAACTACGCCTGTGGTCGCGAAGTATATATATATATATATATCAAGTACCGTGTGAAAGAAGAAACAATAAAATGCAAAGAACTGATGAGCAGCAGAGAAACATTATATAGCAAAGCAGAGGGTATAGCGAATAACATATACACGACCAGAGACGCCGAAATTATAAACCGACCACAAAGTGAACAGGCATAATACCATTAAAAAACACACAAAACAGCCGGTGACTAATGTCATAGTAGAAAAAAAAAATGAAAGAAGAAACAGTATGCTACGATAGCGGATGTCGCTTACATTGAATGGCACAGCAATCAGGAACGTTAGGAGGGCACGTAAAAGCATACATGTACTTCCTCATAATTGCATATAATCAACAGTTTTTTGTTGTAAGAAAAAAATGAAAAAAAAAGTAATCTATAAATCCCGCATAAGGTAACAACGCTGAAAAATATGGATTCATCGCTTAGCTGTTGTATTCTATTTATCTAACAAGATCCTCTTGTTGCCTCTATGTTAGCCATTTTTTTTTTAATTTAAATAAAAACGGCAGTGTACAGCCCGCCTCTACATCTTCAGCAGACGGGGAAAACAACCACCAGCAACTTCAAAAAAAAAAAAGCTATCTCACGTCATATGACAACCCTTTATGATGAGAGGGCGGTGCCGTACCATTCATCATCACACCTGATTTCAAAGTTTTTGGGCGGTTGGAAGCCGCAGCATGCGGGGCGCCGCTACAATTATTGTCGGCATCATCCTCATCATCAAAACATAACCTCAAAGCGCAGCTAGCCACTTCATACTCCTCATGATCACTCGGACTGCTGCCCCGGCCGTTAATGCGATGATAGCCCCTAATATCACGGCGATATCTTGCGGAGGTAGGCGGCGCAAATGCGAAAGAAGAGTGTGTTGAGGTTCCTAATTGCACATGATGTTGCCCGGTGGTAGTCCCACTGCCGTCGCTTGCACTGTTGTGTAACCGAATACCACTGTAACTCACACCATAACTTGATGTCCCAACGTCATCACGACTACACTTCGATGTGGCTGCCGCGGCTACGACGGGAGTGTGACTGATCGGAGAAGCACTGTGGAGCCACTCGCTGTGAGTCTGAGATACGATACTGGGGGTACTTACGTTGCTCAAACTTTGCATGCATTCTGTTGATCGCAGAGGGCTTATAGTTATGTTGCTTGCGCTCGTACCAGAATAATCATCCACGGGACAACGGACTCTTTCTGTGGTGGTGCGAACTCGAACAATATCAGAAGCCGAGGGGCAACTCAATGTTGTACTTTTATCCATATCTTTATGGTTGTGGCTGTGGTTGACGACGCAGTTGGTGCCAGTATGATGAACCGGCTCCGGAACATTCAACGTGGGTGCTCGGCTGCAGCACCACGACTCTTTTTTCTGCTGAATCCATCGGGTGCCATTTTTGGTTGTGTCAAAACTACCTTGGTGTTGTAACACCGGCTCCTCAGCACGTGCTCGGTACTTACTCTCGATGTAACGGTTGCTTATGCGACAATTACAGTCCCCTCTCATGAACGGGTGGTTCAACGCCTCCTGGCACGAAAACCGCAAGGCCTCATCCACGCGCAAAAGTCCTTGGAGGAAATGTCGTGCCGTTGGTGACAACTGTGAAGGGTAACGAATGGCACCGGAGGCAATGCATGAACACACGTCTCGTGCATCTAACATCTCGAAGGGCAGGAAACCGCAAAGCATACGATATGCTACTACACCAACAGCCCACAAATCAGCTTTGGTAGTGCAACCACGCTTCAGCACTTGTTCAGGTGCTAGATAGTCCAGCGTGCCACAAACCGTATGGCGTCTGCAATACCGAGGGTCGCTGTTGTTTACGCGCACGGCCCAAGAGAAATCGGCGAGAAGCAGCTTTTCTCCATGAAAAAGGATGTTATCTGGCTTTACATCACGGTGAATGATGTCCCTCTCGTGCAAAAAAGCCAATGCCGACAGAAGCTGTAGGAGAATGGTACGCACCTTATCATCAGGAAGAGAGGATCTCTGCTCCTTTTCTCTGTAGCAATCAAGCAAATCCTGTAGGGTTCCACTATCTGCATATTCTAGCACTAGAACGATCCGCACATCATCCCAAAAGTACGCAAAAAGACGCAGAACATTCTTGTGGTAGCGCCCAGCGTATTCCTGTAATTCCACTTCACGTTGTAGTTGGTGGGCAAGGCTGTGAAAGCGAATCATATCCTTTGAAATGCATTTGAGGACCACAGCGCATTTGCTCTGCTTCTCCCTAGCAAGGTAAACTTTCCCAAAACGGCCTTCGTCAAGTTTTCGTATTATAACAAAATCGTCCAAAGACCACATGGAACGGTCCGCTGCGTGGTTCTGATGTTTACCGGGGGAAGGGGTTCGGTTAAATTGAAAACTTGCATCAGATGTCGAAGAAACATTCGCTACGACTGGGGATGGCGTTTCATCCAACTTAAAAGCTCCCGTGTCGCACCATTTCCCATGGCTGGCAGGAGTTCCTCTCTGCGCGCCGTCGTCACGTAAAGACGGCTCGCACAGACGTGTGCTCATGTATGATCACTATGGCAAGCGAATATATATATGTATATATATTTGTGTATAAATATGTGATATATAAAACACCTGAAGGACACAAAAGAAGAAACCCTTGTGCCCCCTTCAAAAAAAAAAAAATACTATATATGTTATAACCAATGTCTCCTCCAACGGCCACAAAGATCACTGAAAAAGCAGGGAGGAGGAAAAAAAAAAGAGAGAGAGAAACAAGGAAGATGCCAAGGAAAGTAAAAGGAAATAACAACTCAGAAGCAAAGATAGCACTCGCAACTTGAACAACTTAACTCACTCAGCACAAAACTCTTTTTTTTTCTTCAAAAAAAAAAAAATGCAACAAGTGAAAAAAAAAACATATATCACTTCTGAGTATCGCGTCACGCGGAGTGCAACAACACAACTTCATGTTGTTTTGTTTCGCTGTTTTGGTCGCTTCAGCACACACAACTGCCGGCAAGTACCAAATTCCATATCCAACCAAACTGCAAAATCACGTGTGCGAAACAAGTACCGGTCGTTAAATTACGAAGGCGAGAAGAGCAAAGAAGTCACGGAGTTGTAACGTCGCACACTAAAGTGACCGCGTATGTCCATAAGCAAAGATACCTTCGAAGACTAAGAAAAGAGAACGTCAGAACATCGCTGGTTCGTAGTTATACCCCACACACCAGTTTCTCACTTGGAAATACGCAGCCGGTTCTCCAGAGCGACAACTTTCGTTTCCAGTTCGTCATTGGCGCGCAGCAAATATAATAGAGCAGGTTCCGCTATCAATTTGTTCAGCGTGTAGAATTGAGCATCCTGCAAACCGCGTGCCGCCTCTACGGCATCAGCCATCCCACCACATCGCTGACGAACGAGTTCCACGGCCGCCTCCACTTCCGTTCGAAACGTTTGTAAAAGCCGGTATGTTATATCAATCACAGGTGGTGATTTCAGCGGCATCTGGGAAATGGGAACAACCTCCAACTCCACCATCTCATGTGTTTCACCAGGTCCCGTACGGAAGCAGTGAATAGATGTGGCATTCCGCTGCGTGCTGTCGCAGTAGAAAACACTGAATATGAGACCCACCCATCCACTCTCCAGCATTTGGTATGACAGTTGCGAGCGAAGGTCCACGTGCGAGGGATATGGTGTAATACGTGGATGGCTGTGATACCAACCTATAACCCGTGTATGTGTCCCCACTACCTCTGTGCAACGCTCTGCTTCCTCACTAGCGCCGGAAAGCACCTCAGGCGCAGTTTCCACACGGTCCGAGCGACGCACGCTGCGCTGCACTACCCACGAATCCCACACGTTGGCTTCCTTGTATAAAATAGGGCTGGAACGGAAATCGTCACTTCCAACATCCGAATATGGATCGGAGTCCTTTGCAACACATATTTCCCCGAGCAGTAAACCCATCACCTCCTCCTGCTCCGTGGAGAATGCATGGGCGTAGCATGCCTGAACAACCGTATCCGCCACACGGACCTTTTTCAATGGCGCATGCTTCGCCTCCATGAAGAAGAAAAGTCACACTACGAAACAGGGGGAGAAGGAAAAGAAAATTCGCAGATCCAGACTTCGCATCCACATCGGAAGCACAACAGAATTTAAAAATATATATATATATATGTATGTATAGAAGAAGAGACACAGGGATACGGTCAAACAGTTATCGATGAACTTATGCACACTGTGCCGAAGATGACACGAGCAAAATCAAACAACTCAGTACAGCAGATGGAAAACCAACGAAATGGCACCGACACACGAGCGCATGTACATGTAAACACACGCGGAAATTTATACGAAATATATATATATATATATATATATGACAATGGGGAAGCCGACTTTTACTCCCTTTTCCTTTGTTTCCTCATGTGAAATGTTCGAGATGATATCAGCGGTTACGGGGAGTTTGGAGGACAAATAAACAAATAAGAACAGCAAACTAAAATCACCGACGCGGACAACTACCAACACAAAAATATACAGCCCGGTTACACATATGCGTATGCGGAGGCATAGGTACTTGTATAACATGGATGTATGCATATGCACCTGAATGCAAAAAAATGTAGATATATAGATAAGGATATAGATATAGATATATAAGACTGGAGCAATTAACAACCTAATACACACGCTGCATAGTCACTTCATAAACATTCCACTACGCTGCAACCACTGGTTCTTGGCACCTCCCATCCTCCTACTCTATATAATTATTCCATCTCCCTTTTTGTACCTTCCTCGTTTTTTATTCCCCTGTATAGTCGACATTGTTGCCGTCTATGTCCTCTAAAAAACACCCAAAAACAAGTAACGAAACACCAAATGAAATTAAAAAAAAAAACGCACAAGCTGGCGCACATAACCTCTATGTACAAACTCGTTGGAAAAGAGCTCCACACGTCTCAACTGCACTCTTACAATTGGGTTTGTCCAATTGATTGGCATTTACTGAAACCTTGATTCTCTATAACTGTGCGGAACAAAGACACTACAGTGTGCTGCGGTAGTTCACCAACAAGCTCCCATACCTGTGGCTCCTCTTGAAGCAGAGTGAAAAAATTTCCCCCCACATATTTGATGGCACGCTCGTGTAACTCCGGGACCTGATGTTTTGTTGAGTACATGAGCATTCGGAGAGCGTTCTGATAATTAAATGCCTCGTCGGCCTCTTTTTTTAACCGTCCATCCATACCAAATACGGCATGCATCTTCAGAACAATGGCAACATCCTCCGCCGAAAAGTCGTGTTGAGAATCGATGTGGTGAGAGTAAATAGCCGCGAGCAGCTTGTGCCATGCGCGTTGAGAAAAGTCAAACTCCTCCGAAGTGAATGACAGCTGAGATGACGGCAATTTGGAGCCCATCGCCTGTGAGAAAAGAATGCAACGTGAGGCAAGAACAAACCGATGAGCCTTCAGCACAAACTTCTGGGGACCAACAGTTAAATTTATGTCACTGTATTCACCAGACTCTGCCAACCACGTCAGCTGCTTGCTAAGAGTATTCTTTACGGCGGGAATGCAAATTGGCGGCACCGTCTCCTGGCTGCGAAGTATCAGTGACAGTCGACGGAAGAGGTGACCGGGTATTTCCTCAAACTTCGGGTCTTGAATGAGTGTGTCGTAGTTTTCAAGCAGTGCCGACAAATAGAGTGCATTAAGCACCTCATCAGCCGCGTTAAATCGCGTCAACGCAATGTTAAGGATATTTTCGGACGTCAGAAGCGGCTCCACGAACCTCACGCACAGGCTGCAAAGATCATAGAATTCGCAGGCAGCTCCCAGAAGATACAAATCTAAAAGCGCCTCCGCCGACATAACGCCTTGCTCCGGGAGTTCTTCCGTGTATATGTAACGAAGGAAGGCGGAAAAAACAGCCGACGATACGGAAATGGCAACACTACATCCGGGTTGTAATGGTAGTATTGCAGCTGGAAGGATGGGGCGCATACGGGCAGCCACGATGCAGCGATGTGCCTTAAAACAACCGCCTTCCACTTCAAATGTCATATCCGCAAGCCCCTCCAGATGCTCGAAAGGGTATAAAAGGGGTGCCCGCAATGGTATAGTCAAAGGACTTGGGATGAAGCTATTCCCAGGGGCTTGTGTGAAACGTTGGTTGTTTGAAGGAGAGCGGTGCACACTGCCGTTCACTCGGTCCCCGGCGTGACCTCTACGAGCGGAAGAATCTGCATCTCGATGTCGGTCCACATTTGCAGGACATGGGTTAGAGGAAATGCTGAGGGAGCGCCTCCGCTGCGACTCATTTGTATCACAAACCATTAGCAAAACCTCTATATCTATGAAGTAAGCATTGGATGCTTCATCTCGGTAAAGAAACTCACTCTGCGCACCAGTCAGTTGTCGGAGTGGCACAAAATGATTCACTCCCCACGCGCTACCGGTTTTCTGAAAGGTGCACCTAAATGTGGAACTCTTTGACAACCGTGTGTCCATATAGCACACCAAAGTTAATTTGAATTGAGCCACTACATGCTGTTGCGTGCAGAGTTGGAGATGTACAGAAAGGTAGGGCTCGTTAGATGGTGGAGCGCAACGCTGCTGAAGATGCAGCCGCCACAGATGATCCCCAATCCCGAATTTTGGACTGCAGTGAACAGTATCCGTCCTAGCAATTGTTTGTAGGATCTGTACAGGGCAGCTGTAGCGAAACCGGACGCTGTTGTTCGCAAGTACCTCCACCGTCTCAAGTAGTTCCATGACTTCTGTGCTCTAGGTACAACAACTCGGAGCAAAGACAAAGAAGAAAAAAAAAGAGAGGGGGAAGGAAATAAGTAATTGCATACGCACCCCCACGTACAACTTAAATCAGGAAGGTTCACTGCTAGTTAAGACGCTCGCATATAAAGTTTTCTTTTTTGAAAAAAAAATATATATGTATCGTGTACTCCCGCACTCATCCCCTCTACTCACCCCTATCACGCAATCCCACTCTAATATTCTGACCCCAGGTAGGGAAAGCTGTATATACAAATTATCATCTATCCAGATCCATTCAACTTCAGTGACCGATTTGGCAGTAAAATTGCGAAGACAAGGGCATATCGAACCAAACAGACACACACACAAAAGAAGAACTTGTAGGACAAAAAAAACTGGAGAAGGGTAACAGAAAAACAAAAGCATATAACGGGCTCAACTCTACGGAAGAAGTATCGAACTGAAAGGTGTGTTGAACAGGACATGTGCCTTCATAAAGTCCCGTACCTAAGAAGTTACGTCAGCGCAGTTGTCTTTTTCTGGAAGCGACTCCAGAAGATTTTCGGCAATGGTCCGGAGATGTTCAACTTGCTTCATGATGCGAGAGTAGGCGTTGCCGGTTGCTCGCCCATCAAGCCATTCTGACACCTCCCGCAAGCGGTCTGCATACTCACGCTGAGCAACAAACTGTGCATCGCCTGCAAATGTATGTGTAAGCAAAGACAATGGTGTCAACAGCGTGCGACGCAGCGCCCCTTCGAGATGTGCCACAAACTCCTCAGAGAGACTAAGCTTACATATGTGGTGCATTACGATGGAAACGTTGCTAAACTCCTTCAATAGTGAGGCGCAGTTCTCTTGCAACCTCTCAGGTAAATGCTCATGACCGGCGACAGGGTGGCTCGACACAGCGCATGCTTTCGTGAGTATACGTTTCACTCGCAGCTCGAAAACGTTAGCCCAGCGCCTGCATCCCTCCTCCACACCCGATAATGAATGAGTTTGCCGCAAAGCTTCCCGAGTTTTTTGATATGTAGACACGGCAAGTTCAATCCACTCCCGATTTACCTCCATTAGGGCGTCGCGAATCGTCTGGTTCGGTTCTAGCAGTTCACTTCGCTCCAATAACACAAGGAAGTTGGTGTCCATCACATTTACGTTCGAGGCAAAGGAAGCACAGAATTCTCGAAGGTCTTCCAACGACTTTAACTCCTTCAACGTGGCTATCTGTTCCTGGCACCAAAGTAGAAGTTTTTTTTGATCCCTCAGTAAGTCGGAGACGCACTCACGTTGAAGTTGGCGGCGGTGCCTTTCGCGGTTTAAAAGAGCATTAACACGCAACTGCATTTTGGCGATCAGCTCTAACTGATCGCGAAGAACGCTAGGAGAAAGTGACGTACTATCTTCCCCTGCGTTATCAAGTTCCATGATAACGGATGTTGCCGAAGAAGAGAGTGGAGGCCAAAGATCAAATGAACTGTTAATGCCCGCCTCCTGTTGAACGGTGGTGACAATTGTATACGGGGAACACATTAGTGCATTTGATACGCGCTCCCTGTAGTGTGCTAATTCATTATACGCTGCGGCCCATCGGCGAGCCAATCCATTGTGATGCGACTCTCCCAATGTTTTACCGCGGAGTTGTTGTATCTTCTGCGTCAACTCCTCACGACGGCGTTGAGCTTCAGCGCACCTTGCCTTCGCAGCTGCACGCCGCTCTTCCACAGTTTGTGAAACGAAGTGTTCCACAAACTGTTTCTGTCTTCTCAACGCCTGCATTTCCGCTTCGGCAAGACGCACATGCGCCTCCAAGGACTCACCACTCGCAGGGTCTAATAAATAAATATCATGGCAAAGGCTCCCAATCTCGGCCTTCGCTATAGTTTTCAAGTTGTACCCCGTCATTAACTTTAAGTACTTTTCCTTTCCCCTCTACGCTCTATTAGTGGTAGTGCAACTCCACACTGAGGTGCCCGTGCGAAGTGTTGTAAAAAGAACACCTCACACTTGTTAAGCCTCTCACGCACCCAGAAATCGGAATGCTTCGTTTAACACCCCACGCGTCTCTTATTTGTACCCTCGGCGTCCCACTAACCAACCTTGAGAATATTGAGATATATATATATATATATTTTTTTTTTCTATATGTATATGTCTGTGAGATGGGTAAGATAAGTGACCTGTAAAAAGTATGAATTAGACCAAATTGTAAATAAGAAAAACGAAAATAGAGAAACAGGGAAAGCAAAGCTACTGCTACTGCTGTTGTTGTTGTTTTGGTGTTCAACACGTGTAATCAACAGACTGGAGTGTTACACGAACATTAACGTGAAGCGCACGGGATTCAGGAAACATGTCACGGCGAGCGTCAACTTGGTAGTGACTCCCCACGCATTAGCACAGCATCAAAATGGGAGGCAACCCCTGACCATATTACTCACTGAATGGATGCAAGCCACGATGACACACCAAAGTTGTGTAGCCTTTAAACACACACACATAAAGAACTGGTATAAACCGCACCAAATATTATACGTGGACTGTGGCTTCATTGTTTTCTTTCCCTTTGCTTCCTCACAGCCACTGTTTAAAAGGAAGTATCACTGTTAAAGCAAAGTAAGTTATACCAGTTGCTGTAACGCGTACAGTCCTCGTATATGTACTGCATAGATGTGCGCATCGTTGGTTGCAGCGCCTCCCTGTGGTATAAGAAAAGGGGCATCACGAACATCCACAGCACACCCGAGTACAACCGAAATGCCCAAGGAGGTGGGTGAACAGAGGTTGTAACAGCCAACCTCTCCATTAGAATGAAAAACAACGCACTTAATATGCGGGAGAGGATGTACATACTCATCTGGACAGTCACAGCACCTTGTTCACCCCAATACAAGCAACCAATAATGAACCCCGCCACCACGCTATGCCAGGGTCGTTGCCTCCCCTCTACCAAAGCCATTAGCGAGCGGAGCAGCGAAAACGTGAAAGCAGTGGCACCCAGTCGAAGGGCGTGCTGACGCGTGGCATCGAATACGCGACGGGCAATGACGCTGTACGGTGCGCTACTCCAAACCAAGTTGAGCACAAGGGCATGAGGAGCGCGAATACGAGCGCCGTAGACAAATCCGTTGCGGAACGACTTAAGGGCATCAAATAGTATTTTGTACTTACCAGACCGAATCATGTCGTCAATCAGAAGTGTGACTTTCTTGGCTGCACTAATGGGACCACAACCCCTGTCCACGGGCTCAGCCGCCATGACTACACGTAATTGTGGCCTTCCTTTAGCGACGGAGTGACTTGTCGATATTGATCCGGTCCCAACTAAAGCGGAAACGCAGGAAACGGTAACAGAAACGAAAAAGAGGATGGATAGTCCGAAGAACGGAGTCCACGCAGAGTAGCGGATGTGAACATTGCAACTGGGGGTGACCGGAAAACAATAACCGGTAGCTGACAGATGCCACAAATCACAAATAGCCGCAGGCCTTGGGGTAGGAAAAGACCTCATATCAATAAAACAATGAAAGAATAATAATTAAGCAAACGAAAAATAGACCCTCCCCAAGACCGTTTCGCAGTGACAGCTACATTGAAAAAAAAAAAATGGAGGTCACATCTAAGCGGAATCGCTGATATACGCACTCTATTGAACGTGAAAAACGGGGAAGAGCGATCGTGGTTCTTGCCCCTCCATCACAACATTTTGCAGCTAAAGAAGAAAAAAAGACATTCTAAATATATGGTAACTAAAAATTCTATCACTTTCACACCCATGATGATGTTTTCCCGGTTACAAACGGAGCGGAGAACAGCATGGTGCGGTTCAACGGAGAAGTGACTGCTGAAAAAAGCGCTCGTGAGTAAACGCAAGACCGAGAAACCAGCATCGAGTGCTGCACCACACATCTGAAAGAATCAATTAAAGAAGGTGGTGTTGACGATAATTACTTATGGTCATACTATGTTACGCATCCTCTCGAAGGCTAATAACTAAGGCATTCTCCGGTGCGGCATTGCTCGCGCGCCATTGTGCATCAGCGGAGCAACGTGGGCACCGCGGAATCAGCTTTGAGGGGCGCACATCACCAATCACACTCGTCTTATACCTACAGTGCTCACACTGAATGAAGCGACGTACTGTCTCCCGTGTCTCAACAATGTGTCCTAGCGATTTGCACCGTTCGTTGCGACGTAAATACCAGCGGTCACATTGCCGACAGTAATGTGCCTTTAACTTCTGCTCTGTAACATCAGCCAGCGCCTCCAGTGCTTTGTCCTGCTGAAGTAGCCGCTCAGCCTGCCGTTCAAGTCGCTGACGCTCGTCTAAAGCACGCAGTTCGTCATTGACACTATGAAGTGACTCTGCAACTTTTCCCAGTAGAGACGCGGGGGGAGGTGCAGAACCACCAGTCTTGTTGGCGGTAGTTTCTCGCAGCCTCACTTCCTCTTGCCCTACAGAGGATCGTCCGGCAAATTTAGCCAATGAACCTTCAGCACGCAGTTGCCGCTCAACAACGTTAACAATAGCACTGCGTGTACCCTTTCCCCCCTGCGTGGTAACACCACTATTGTAGCTATTTCTCCCTGTCAAAATTGCGTCACCACGGCGACCTCCCCGCAGGGGAGCGAAGGCTGAACGGTCGTGAGGGGCGCTAAGTGGGGCAAACTTTTCGCGGACCTCCACCCACGGTGGTTGTTCACAGCCTTCACGTGGTCGTTTGGTCCCCCGCTGACTCGGATGAAGGGCAAGGCGAAGAAGGCGATCGAAATTCTTTGCTTCCTCCGCAGCGGCGGCAGCCCCAAGCACAGCACGACCTTGGGTTCCTACGCCAATCTGCGTAGGGATATAGCTAGAGGTCATACCTTTACCATCGCCGTTGCTTAGCAGACGCTTCGCGTTCTGGGCCACGTCGTTAACAGGAAGTACGTCGCCTGCGACAACACCCGCGTAGGCGTTTCCCGCAGCCATAACATCTGCTGATGCAGGAGTTGATGCGGGTAAGCCAGTGGATCCCCTCACCGTGAGAAAGCCGAGTTTTTGGCGCCGCAAAGCTTGTGACGACGTTTTGGAGGCGGTTATTTGGGCAGACTGGAGAGTCGCTAGATTTATGCACGTTAACGCCGGCGCACTCAATCGAGCTGTCCCCAAGGGCTGTGACCAGAATTTGCCACTAACACCGGGGGCAGCACCGCGTGCCTCACGCTGAAGGTTGGCCATATGATGTGCACAATAATTCGATAACGACTTATTGACGATATTTTTACAGAGCTCTCCAGACCGTTGCTGAGTACCCTGACATGTAGCAAGGTCTGATGCGAAGCCCAGTACACGCACCTGGTCGCATGTGGTAACCTTTAAAATTCCGCAGTCGCCACTCGCGGTAGAGCCCCCACTTGTGGTGGCGTTGAAAGTTGTCTTTCCTACACTTTGATTTTCCATCCGCTGCATTCCTGACACCGCCAACACCAAACCGCTCAGAATCCTCGTGTAATGTGTATCAAATGCAGACCCGCCAAGAAGAATGGCCACCTCGCCAGCAGGGCTCACAAATGGTCCTTTCATATCCCACAAGTAGACAACACCGTATCCACGCCCGGTAGACGCTCGCTTCGGCTCCGTCTTATGGACCACCACACCAACAACGGTACTGGGGGGCAATGAGTTTCCTCCAGCTGACTTAACAGATCGTCGAAGTCCTTCAAACGTGGTAAAGGGATGCTGCGCCAAAATGACGGCCAATTGCTCGCAACTTCGCGTTGGTCGACTAACTTTAATATTGCTGTTGGGCTCCCGTACGATTCCTAACTGTGGCTTCCTAATTGGGGCATCATCCACACCTCCTTTTGCAGTGGGAGTTGCCGTGACAACACTCATGAACGAAGCGGAGGGGTTGGTACTGCCTTCTGCCCCACTAAAAGTTTTATTTGCTGGAAAGACACTTGTGCCGAGGTCGTGCAGTGCAAGCCGAGATACAACGGGGTCTTCCATAGCAGCAGCCACTTGACTGAGACGACTAGCCTGTGAGTTTGGCGCCACGCCGATTGTGGAATCAACCGACCCACTCACATTTCCACTAAGGTCATGGAATACCGCAAAAAGATCCTCATCGCTTCGATCGTCACTGTCACTTGGACTTCTCTTCCCCTCACTTCGTGCCATTCCAAAGGGGATCGGGCCCAACTATCTCACCTTTAGCTTTGCTATCCTGGGTTCCTAACGATTCACTTCCTTCCCGACGAACTCGCCAACGTGAATGCGGCTTTTAAAACAACAAATTCTGGTACACGTGGAGCCCACTGGATAACAAAAAAAAACGCTGTGTTTGCGCACCGCATGGACAAGGGAAAGTAAAGGGGATAAAAGCGTAGGGAAATGTAAATGATTTGAATAAGCAGCAGCATGCAAGGAAACATGTTGAAAGGACTGTGCAGTGGACCGCAGGGTGGGGAAATGTGTGGTGCGGGCACCAAAACAAAATATTGATATCGGACGAGCAAACATCCTCACTCTGAAGTTGGTACATCTAAAAACTCGCCTCACATACACAAGAAAACATAAAAAAGGGGGGAAATTATAAACGGAGAAAGAATAAGAGGAATAAAATACAGTCTTCTATTTCATTCCCGGAACATCTAGTTCTCACTTACAAACTCCCACACACCTCTCGCACGCAGTTTTTCACTCAGCCACGCACAAAATCATATAATTACATACATTCACGGACCAGTCTTTCCTCATACCAAAGACAAAGTGAGGACGGGCACAAGTGCATACTGGTTGCACTAATTTCCCCTCTATTTCCTTCTCACTGCATGTCAAAACTTCCCCACTACAAATGTGACAGGCAGAAATATAGACTTGTAATCGGGAGTGCGTGTGCGCACAGATACACACACGCATGAACTCGTGCCTCCAAATCCCCCCCCCCCTCTTTTTTTCTCCAGCGAAGTACTCATATTTGACGAAACAAAAAAAGGGATAATTACCCGCCCCCGCAGAAAGGGAGGGGAAAAACATTATATACATACATGACAAAAGGCACACAAACTAGTGGAGCTGGAGGTAGTTTGCTTGATCAAAGGTGGAACACAAGGATGAACAAATGAGCTCTAGCGAAAAATTCACATACAAGCACAAAAAGAGTCCATGCGCGAGCTCAACACCTTGATGAACAAGAGGACACTAAATCATACATTAACGAGTAGAAAAGAGAATGCGCTCGTACAGAGTCAAAGAAAAATTAAAACTGTGATGGTCCATAATATTTCTCAAGCTGCTCGTCTACCATCTTCCCATACCCTCAGTTTCTTCTTCACAGAGCTTGCCACTGTCTAAAGATGTTTGAAATTGTATTACATTCATGTGACAATAAAGCGGAGGGGAGAAACGAGAACGAACGAACATGAGCAACGAAAAAAAAAAAAAGCACGAGGTGGAAAAACATGTAGCACCGCTCACACCATCAATTTTACAGATCACAAGTTTACTTCAGCTGCTACACGGTACGAGAACGCCCAAATCAATCCATGATCATCTCCTGCTCAAACCAACTCTAGCCGTTTTTTGTGCCCTCCCTGCAGCAGCTCTTCCTGACAAGGGCGCATTTATTGGCAATGAGGGCACTTTTACTCCACCAGGGGCGGGACTGCTGCCAGAGGACGAAGCTGCATGACGCATAGCGTCCCTCATATCGCCTTTCCCTCGTTTGCCTTTGGACGGCGGTTGTGGGATCATTACGTGGTGAGCGCTAGAAATCTCAGGTAGCGTAATAACCTTTGCCGTTGGTGAGTGTTCGCCGGCGGCGAACTCCTGCGAGGGATCCACAATTTGGGGGAGTGTGATAGCAACATCCTTCTCACTTCTCGTGGTGGCATTGACGATGGGATTGTTGTAGCTGATACCGTCTTTGCATTCGGTAACCACCTGGATGGTGTAGCTCGTTGACGGTTCAAGCCCTTCAAGTGTAAACGTCGAGTCAGAGACTGTGCTTGCAAGAATGGGTGTGCAGTTACGCACCCCAATGTAAACACGATAGTTAATAACCCGATTGCCAGACCGGTTGCTACTGGTCTCTGATCGCGATGGTGTCCACATCAGCGTGACGCTGTTGTCCGTGGTCCCCACCACCGTGAGATCGGTAACTGGCTCTGGCGCAGTACCACTTGTCACTCCAACGGGTTCACAATACTCGCTGAAGGGACTACCCTCATCAACAAGCGAACACTTCACCCGACAACGCACCTTCGCGGCGGGTCCCGTAAATCGCACACGGCAGTTAGTTTCTTCAACAATATCGATAACGCGCCATTCCACCGATCCCTTTGGTTTCCCACGGGAGTCCGTTGGAGAATGTGACTGCTCAACAACATACCTGTACGCATGATAACAGTCTGGAGCCTCCCACTGTAGCAAACCTGTTTGAGCGTTCTGCCGCCGTAGAGTTACAGATTGAGGTGGGAATGGTGCCGTTGTCAAGTTGACCTCAACCCAAGCCCCCCAAGAGTTATGCTCATCCATCGCTCGGACTTTGACAGTGTAGGAGGTGCAGCCGGTGAGGCCATCAATCGTGATGTTCTTCATTGGACCCTCCTCTCCTTCCACATCAAACTCAAGCTGTCGGAAATAAGGCTTTGCCTGTGAGGCACACAGAACAATGCGGCGCCAATCTGGTAGAAGGTCGTCCCCGCCTTCCTCCGTGGGACCGGCCCCGACGGTACAAGCAGCGCCAACGTCAACGGCATTTGCACCATCTACTTCCCCTTCCACTGCCGCCGCAGCGCCACTGGCCGCAGGCAACTGCGTATCCGCGGGCTCAACCTCAAGAGGGGCTGCAGCACGTGGCAGCGCTTCCGCAGCCTCCCCAGCTGAAACAGTATAAACTGTAGCAGCAGCGTCATTGTTCACGGCAGTAGCGTTAACCTCATCCCCATCGTCATCCTTATCTTTAGAAGGAATTTCGTCTGTCTTGCGTACTTCAACCTGATATTTCTTTACAATTTGAACAACTGCCTTCCGCTCCATGCTTCCCTCCTCACCAACCTCTCCATCCACAATCCTGGCACCCCCGAGCAGTGGATCCCCATGCGCCGGTGGCGATGCTATTCCAGTAGGACTGCCACTGCTTTGTGCGTCAGGAGGTGAAACAAGCCTAGGGAGCAGGCTTCGTTCCGAAACGGGTGACGGAGACTGCTTTGCTGCCGCTCCTTTGCCCGACTTGCCCCGCTTTGACCCTCCACTCCCCTTGCTCCCCTTGGGACTTCGAGTACCTTTCCTGCCCCTCGAACCGGTCCTACCCTTTCCGGTGGAGGTTCTACCAGCTGCAGAGCCAGTCGCGTCCGGTGAAGCTTCGGGGGGTGGGGGTGGCTCCATTCGGTTGAGGGTGAACTCTGCGGAGTCGCATGTAACACCGTTGAGGGCAACACAAATGGGACACAGTGTCTTGAAACCAACCGTGGGGGTCCATTGGCCCCAACTTAATTCATCATACCGAGGTTGAAGTGCCATAAGATAATCCAAACCAGGAGAAAGGCCCTCCAGTAAATAGGTCGGAAGTAGAAACTCATCATCCGTCACGCCACAGTCACTTGGATTAATTACATGTTCCACAGTTTCATTACCACCCTTTAAGACAAGCTGGTATTCGCAGGGATCCAGCCGAGGTTGGGAGTTGCATTTTTCTTCGGAGCGATCACCTTCGCCACGGTCCCACTTCATACGCACATAGATTTCTCCTACATTCACCACATCTAATCGCAACACACGCTGCGTGCGGAATAACCCTTCCTTGCTCCACAGACCCCAGCGCGAGTCCGTATTACATGAGCGTACAACGACAACGTAGGCCGCATCAGCCTCCAGGGAGCAGATACGGTAGCGGTTCACATCCTTCGGGAACTGCTTATCAACGATAGCGAGGGCTGGAGAGTGTTGCGAAGCGAACACACACAAATGGTATGCAATTACCTCTGGTGTCCCAAGAACAACGGGAACTGCAGCAACGGCATTGTTTGTAGTACTAGGAAGGCTCTCTGGTTCGTCAGCAGAAGCCGGGGTCTCGCCGCAACACCCCACAATATCCGCGTATTCTTGCACAGTTTGTTCGTCACGGAACCACTCCACCGTGGCAAACTGTTCACCAGGGGAGGAGACAATAAGCTGCATCGGCTTTAGAGTCGCAAAGAACGTTCGATCACTCCAGGGGCTCCACGACTCCCGTCGAGAATCCAAGGAACGCACGGACACCGAGTAGACAGTGGCGGCTTCAAGCAACTTAGCCCGGTAGCTGTTTCGCGCGCCCTTGAACTGCTTGCTAATGTGGTAACTGTGCTCAAGACCGATAACGTCCACCTGAAACGTTGAAAGGAAATCATCATTGCCGCAGAGCGCCTCCGATCCGTCTGGAAGTAGCAGAGATCGACGGGGTCTTTGCCAGGAAAACTCGGCGTAATTTTCACCAATAGAACTCATTTCGACGGCAAACTTTGGTAAGGTCATAACATGGACGATTCGGCTCCACCGCCCCCATACATTGTCCACGCAGCAGCGCACATGAATTCGATATAGCGAATCGTGACGCAGATTGCGTGCAACATAAGTGGTTTCGCTTCCTGAGAGTGGTTTGTCAATTAGCAAAGACCCTTCATTTGCAGCAGCATTGGGGCCCACCTCATAAACACGAAGCTGGTAGCTATCCACGGGCTTGGGGGGAAACGGATTTCGCACTGGTAGTGGTTGGGCCCGCGGGTCACGCTCCCAATGGACAGCAAAGAAGTCCTCAGCGCCGTCATCCATGAAACACACCATGTCACGCAGAGTTACGTCATATAGACCATCACTCCACGCACCTGGCTCCGCTCTACTTTGGTTGAGAGCCTCCACTATGCCTTCATCCTCAGCCTGTGGGAGTTCGGGATGTATGGTATCAACAACAAACTCTTCGTGCGGCTTATACCAACGTCGCACACTCACACGGTATCGGTGATGAGATAGCAACTCCTTTACTGTGCTGTTACGAACATTTGATGGAATTATCATCGTGCGGCGTAACCGGGGGGGAAGCTCCTCTGCATCCTCCTCGCCATATGACACATCAGTGAAGTCGTGAACAGCTAGCTCATAGCAAATCAACTCTTCTACATCCGAAGGTTGCAGGTCGCTCGTGGCAAATGAGTTCGGAAGTCGTTGCCACGACGCCGTTAAGTAGTCTTCACCAAGGCCAATCAACTCCACACTCAACAGATTGAGTGTTCCACAGGTAACGTGGGTGCTACTGAGGCCAAACTCACCGCTTCCGTAGCACGCACGGACGGCCAAAGAGTACCGTTTGTCTGGTTTTAGCGACGACACTGTGAATGTCGTCTTCTCACCTGGCACGTTGAATGTGACACCCTCATCCTCACCTTCTTGCACGAAAGTGATGGCATAGTATGCAACACGAGTCTTTGCGCTGTTGTACATCGCGGACCTTACTTCTGGTTGGTCCAGAAGGGGGTATCTCTTTTGGCACAATCCGGGTTTCAGTTTGTCAGGTGGCATGGCCCTAAAGGAGGAGCGACGCCCATCTTCTCTTTCCAGAGTTGTTTGAGACTCCGCAGCGAAACCAGAACTTTCGGAGAAATCTCCGGTCTGGCCCCCAACACTTCTGCTGCTTTCCCCCACGGTGATGGGTGTGTTATCGTCGCTGTCACGCCCACTGCTTCCCCCGTTGGACGTTTCCTCACCTTCGTCACTTAGCGTACCGTTAGTATCTGTGGATGTGCGCACCATTACTTGCAGTTCATCGGGTTCCTTGCGCCTCCAATGAAGGCGCACATAGTCCTCACCAATAGCCAATACTTCCGCGCTTATAAGCTTCATGGTGTACACGCAACGTTCCTCCGACCAGAAGCCCCATTCACCAAGGTTGTTCGACGCGCATATTTTAAAAGTATACGGCCTGTTCGGGGTGAGAGAATCGAGGCGGTACTCCTGAAGATCACCAGCAAACCGCTTTTCGCACAACAACTTGCGGCTGGCTTCATCACAGCGATAGATGCGTAGAAGGTAGCCGGAGCAATCGCGACACCCGACGCAGATCGTTGGATCAAACCTCCCCTCATATTCTGTACCCTCATCACCTTTTGGTTGTTGCTCCTCACGACCCCACTCCAACATGACAGAGTGCTCTGTGATTTGTGTGGGGTAAACCTCTAGGCGCTTAAGTGTCACAAAACGAAGCGGTTCCGACCACATACTTGATGCTTCACATTCGTCAATGGAAAGCACCCTGACGGTATAAACTGTGTCCAGGTTCAGGCTTTTCAAACGGAAGTAGGTGTTGGTGGCTCCCG